>NW_026089983.1:0-112395 GCF_024586455.1 Bactrocera neohumeralis | reverse complement strand
GTGCAAGGAAAGGCAAAACGCAAATAAAGATCATTGAGGGACAGCAACGCAGATTTTTTAAACCGCGTAACAATATTGTTTACATATATTAAAAAACAACTAAATTTTGATCTTTCAATACTTAATAAGGTAACATTAAGCCTGTTAGTTCTCAATTAATAGATGTTTTAATCATTTGTAATTGAAAATTAATTCTATTTTGCATCAAATTACAAATCGTTTCTAGAAATATATTTAAATTTCCCATTTGCTTTGATTTTCATTGTTTTAAATTTTTATTAGCTATCTTGAACGGCGGCAACGAATTCCTCCGTTTACATATATTTTTGTATACTTTCAATCTGGCCGTTGCAGTCATTCCAATTGCAAAACGTCAAAATCTACCCAATCCAGTCAACTGTCAAAGTTCGGTAGGTGAGCGGTTTTCACATTTCCAGTGACAGGAGAGTTGGATCTCTTTTATCTCTGCTTATAGAGAAGATCCAACAACGGACAAGCGTGTGAACTGTCAAAAAGCTAACAAAATGTGATGAGGTGTTTCACCACACCTAGCTCATAAGAGAAATTTTAACAGTGGCGCGTGAACAGAGTTGAGCATTCAATGAAAATTATGCTCAGAAATATACATTGCTATTACAGACGTACATATGTTGGCCTTTAGCTTATATTTTTATATGTACGTTTACATGCCATCATATTAATTGATATGCAAAACATGCAAAACTGATAATATTCTAATTAAATTATGCAATTTCCGAAACAATAATTGTAGTTAATGTACGAAAAAGAGCTATTTTTTAAATATTTCTTTTGTTTGATACTATAATATAATTTCATATGTGAATATGTTTGTATATATACTAAATATGTACATATATGTACATATGTATGTGGCATACTATCATAATATCCTAAAAAACTTAATATATTACAATAATATTGTATGTAATTTACATTTCTTCACTTAAATTTTCATACGCATCTAGCTATTACCACATAGTTACATATATAAATACATATGTAATTAGACTTCAAATTCAAATCGTGATATTATCATTTATCAGTAAAAAGTGTGCGCGCACTGCTCTATATGTGCATACATATGCATATGTGTACGACATTGCCGAACAAATAATGTATACACAAACCAACATCCAAATATGCGTACACATGTAAATATGTCACCCACAAAAACTACAAACATTGCTTTACAAAAACAACAATCGTTTCAAATAGCATCATACATACTTATATGCGTACACATGTAAATATAAAAGCGTATGACTTTCCCACACAAATAATGCGTACTCAACATACATACTTATATGCGTTCACATGTAGATATGTAATCCGCAAAAATTAGAAAAATTTTGCTCTACAAAAACAACAATGGTTTCAAGTAGCGCCAGCAACGTCACAAGTCAATATGGCAGCCAAATAGTCGATGCTCAAATTTGTAGAAAAACACCTAACAACAATATTTTTATTCATGAACGCAAGCGCACTTTCAACAGGTAAACTTGCTTCATTCATAAAAACAAACACCATTACATCTCCCCGAGCATGTCTTTGCCTACAAGCGTCTTTTCGCGACGATGGCAAAAGTTAAAAATCATAAATTTAACAATTTCTGATATTTGTATGAGAAGGAAAAAGTGTCAACGCCGCAAATATAAGTATTCAAATATATTAGAATAAAATTGAAAACATAGTTTATTTGTCGATTTTCGAGTCAAGAAAATGTATCAAAAATAAATATAGTTTAAAAAACTAAAAAACACGCTTTTAAAACATATCAAACTAAAGAGTGAAAAATAATTCCTGTATTATTGTGAGAAAAGCGTGGAATGCTCAATATATGAAAAATATGTCACCAAGCATATTCTAGGTTTCAGCACCACTTGAAAAAGTTACAAACAAACATACATACATACATACCTACAAGTGAAGCTAATAAAAGCGTATTAAAAATATTCAATATTCCTCTTATTTATGTGTACAGTGATTCCCGGTTAAGTAGTACTCCGTTTAAATGAAAATCATCCCTCTTAACTGCCTATATCTTGCTGCATCTCACGGTTTGTTTTTTGAAATACATAGAAATTATTGTTTTAAGTACCACTCGCTTAAGTATTCGCACTCGCTTATGTCCCATATTATATTTTTATTTTGAACAAACCACAAAAATTTGTATCTTTGATTGTGGCACATAACCGGGATTGACTGTATTTGTCAAGGAATGTAAAAAATATTGTTACGCGGCTTGCAAAAATCTGCGTCGATATGTATGCAAGCTCATACAGAAACATACATACATACATATTTACGCTGGTTTGTTGGAGAAGCTGTTACAGCGGCAAGGGAAGCAGTGGCAATTGGCGATCGTTCGTTTGTGTTTTCTACCAACAACACAATGTTGTGACGCTTTGTCGTCGCGTCAGTCTTTCGACACGTTGACTCTTTGACAAAATCTCAGCTTCGGCCATTGGTTGCCCGGGACAACGGAGATTTCGCATGAAGCAATATGTGTACATATTTACATACATAGTTGTGTCTGGACAAATTTACAAACATTATGCGTATGGTTCTTTTTGTTTACATGCTCACATAATTCCATACATACGTGAATATGTGCGACCACTTCGCCTTTAAACTTTTAAAGGCCTGCAAATAAATATGTACATATGTATGTATATATCTTATCAAACCTACATTAATTAAATATTTAGATAACAACATAAACATGACTATTATACATATGTATATTCCGAAAGATTTTAAGGAATTCATCATGAAATAGTTCAATTTGTACGTACATGCTTGTGTGCTTTGATATAAAATACATACATATCGTCACCTGAAATGCAAAATAACGTAACAACATTTTCGGAAATTTACAGTGGCAAGAATTAAACACGAAATAAAATAGAACATGAGTGAAACAAAATTTCAATATTGGTTAAAACTGGTTTATATCTGACCGCAGAACCTGAAAATGTTGAACGTATGTAATATTATGTATGTATGTAATTTGAAGTAGTGAAGCGTAATCAATAAGACACTCAATTTCGAATATTTTGATGATACGTTATTTTGTATTTTAGGTGACGATATATAGAAAATATACATACTTACAGTGAACCAATAAAGTTTACATACACCTAGTTCTACTAAATTACGACACGTTTATTTGTTATAAAATGAATAAATTTTGTGGTTTTTTTCTATCCATTTCAAAAGATGTATATTTAACATTAAATTTAGCATATCAAAAAAATTATTATTTATAGAAATCAAAAGTAATTACAATAGTTTTAGCAGTTTTTGGCCTACATTTTGTTGCTATTATTGTCCCTAGACATCGGTGCATGCTCCCCACTCCATTTCTAGTATTATTTCCGGATATTTTGACCCACTAAGTCCATGATCCAGCTTTTTGGCCTTATTTTGATGAAATTCGATGTTTTCGAATACGATTTTCCAAAGAGTACCAGATGTTTTGAATAGGATTAATGTATGGTGATTGCGGGACGTATGGAGTTATTTTTAATTCCATAACAACTCTGCACGTAAAAGATAAGATGGGTGTTTTGGGTCGTTATCCTGCTGCAAATAGAAGTGACCACTATTAACAGCCGATTTAAGCACACTTAAAACTTAATTTTTTTTCTTAAAATGTTCAGATACATATGCTTATTCATTTGCATATTTATTTATTATAGGCGATCCTGCTAGTTGCTTTATCAGCCCAATGGGTATAACCAAAACTTGCAAGTAAGAATACAGTAAGAATACTTGACTTTGAAAAATTTATTTATTTTTTTGATTTTGGAATATTATAGTGTGCTTGGAAACACAAAATAAGCAGTCGGCAGGTACCGAAATTTTTTCATTTATTTCGGTACCTATCTACATACATTTATATACCGAACTGTCTAACTGGTTTTTCGTACAGAACAGTTGGGTTTTTTGTAAGTAGCTGTATGCCGTATTACAGCTCAAACTGCATATTAACATACATACATACATATGTGCATAAAGAATTCTTTTAAAAATTTAATCGGAATGAACTCTCTTTTTTCTCCGCCAAGGGTTATGGGTAGCAATACTTATGTGTATGTCTTCGTTCTTTCTCTGGTTTCTTCTCGTTTTCTCTTTTTGGTTTTTTTCTTTGTTTGATGTTTTCCGTGTCGAGTTTTTATTTTCTTCCCACGTTGCTTGTAATTCTTGTCTGCTCTGCTGCATGTTTTGGGGTTGTTTTTTGCTTATTTGGATTTTTACCGCGCCCGTATTTGAGTTTTGGTTTTTTGTATTTGTTTTGCTTTAGTTGGTTTCGCGCCCGTTTCATAGATTTGATCACTTAATATATGTATGTATTTATGTACGGGAGGATGGGGTCATGTGTAGAAGTTCACGCAAGTGAGGAAAGTTCTCTGATCGCCTTTCACTTGGGAGTGGCCAGAAGTGATTCTTTTACACATGGCTCAAGCAGCTCACTACTTCCGGTCTTTGACCAAGTATCCTCTGGGTAGCCTAAGAACATCCGTTCGAAGGCGAGCTAAAGTGAGCAGGCGAAACATCCCTTACATAGGGTTGTGCGCTGGGTTTGGGACCCGCCAACTAACAATCAGCCTCGGATGAGAGACACCCCTTTTGATGACGACCATGGCAAACGAAATAAGGACTAAGAATTCAGGGCATGCACCTGGAATGTCCGGTCCCTTAATTGGGAAGGTGCCGCTGCCCAGCTGGTTGATGTCCTCGTAAAAACAAAGGCTGACATCACCGCCGTCCAAGAAATGCGATGGACGGGACAAGGACAGAGACGAGTAGGTCCTTGTGACATTTGCTACAGTGGCCATATAAAGGAGCGCAAGTTTGGTGTTGAATTCGTGGTAGGAGAGAGACTCCGTCGCCGAGTACTATCATTCACTGCGGTGAATGAACGTCTAGCCACAATCCGAATCAAAGCGAGGTTCTTCAACATATCGCTGATCTGCGCCCACGCCTCGACACAAAAGATGGACGATGTGACCAAAGATGCCTTTTATCAGTGCTTGGAGCGCACCTAAGCGCGCTTGGCGACTTTAACGCCAGGGTGGGCAAAGAAGGTATCTTTGGCACTACGGTCGGTAAATTCAGCCTCCACGACGAAACTTCCCCAATAGGTTGAGGCTGATTGACTTCGCCGGGGCCCGAAATAAGGTTATCTGTAGTACTAGATTCCAGCAGAAGAAGATTCATCAAGCTACCTGGCTGTCTCCGGATTGAAAAACTACCAACCAGATCGATCATGTTGTGATAGATGGAAGACACGTCTTCAGTGTTTTAGATGTGCGTGCGCTCCGAGGTCCTAACATCGACTCGGACCACTATCTTGTTGCAGCTAAGATTCGCACCCGCCTCTGTGCAGCAAAAAACGCGCGCCACCAAACACAAGGAAGGTTCGACGTCGAGAAGCTGCAATCACAACAGACAGCCGAACGGAAGCGAGACTCATTTGTTGACAGAAAAAAGCTCCGTCAGAATCGGGAAGGACCTCTCCGAGCCGTTCGATACCAAACGAGGTTTCAGACAAGGCGATTCCCTATCGTGTGACTTTTTCAACCTGCTTCTGGAGAAAATAGTTCGAGCTGCAAAACTAAATAGAGAAGGTACCATCTTCTATAAGAGTGTACAGCTGCTGGCGTATGCCGATGATATTGATATCATCGGCCTCAACACCCGCGCCGTTAGTTCTGCTTTCTCCAGGCTGGACAAGGAAGCAGAAAATGGGTCTGGCAATGAACGAGGGCAAAACGAAATATCTTCTGTCATCAAACAAACAGTCGTCGCACTCGCGACTTGGAACTCACGTCACTGTTGACAGTCATAACTTTGAAGTTGTAGATAATTTCGTCTATTTAGGAACCAGCGTAAACACCACCAACAATGTCAGCCTGGAAATCCAACGCAGGATAACTCTTGCCAACAGGTGCTACTTCGGACTGAGTAGGTAATTGAGAAGCAAAGTCCTCTCTCGACAAACAAAAACCAAACTCTATAAGTCACTCATAATTCCCGTCCTGCTATATGGTGCAGAGGCTTGGACGATGTCAACAACTGATGAGTCGACGAAGTTCTGCGAAAGATTTATGGTCCTTTGCGCGTTAGCCACGGCGAATATCGCATTCGATGGAACGATGAGCTGTACGAGATATACGACGACATCGACATAGTTCAGCGAATTAAAAGACAGCGGCTACGCTGGCTAGGTCATGTTGTCCGGATGGACGAAAACACTCCAGCTCTGAAAGTATTCGACGCAGTACGAGCCGGGGCAAGCAGAGGAAGAGGAAGACCTCCACTCCGTTGGAAGGACCAAGTGGAGAAGGATCTGGCTTCGCTTGGAATATCCAATTGGCGCCACGTAGCGAAAAGAAGAAACGACTGGCGCGCTGTTGTTAACTCGGCTATAATCGCGTAAGCGGTGTCTACGCCAATTAAGAAGAAGAAGAAGAGTATGTGATATTCTTTTAATATTTTTATGTCACAGTGTGAAAATGAACAAAATCTGACTACAATCACGCCTACTTCCCATATAACACTATTTAAAATTCCATTTGATTCTTTCACTTTCCAGGACAAATAGAGAACTAATTAATATAACGGATTAAAATTTTGCGGTATTAATTGCCTTAAAGTATGCCAATTTTTGACCAAAAATTGTGGACCCCGGTAGCTATAGTTGACTTTTGACCGAAAATATCGTTCAATATGTGATATATAATTTAAATTCACACAGAATCCTTTTCTCACAAAATAATATAAATTCATACCTACGGTTCATAGCGATGAAAACTCAACTCATAATTTAATCCCTTGTACAGAAGTTGCAATTAATGTTTTCAAAACCAAATTGTTTTCAAACTTGAGGAAATATCTTCATATCAATTTAAAATATTTTTTTAACCGCTCATAAACAAATAATTACAGAACCAGTGTATAACGAACAGTTATTGGTTTCTTACATGTAATAAATATTATAAATGAATTCATACAGAAGAAAGGATAATGGGTATGATACAAAATATTTATCCTATTCTTTTTAGTAGCATTAAAAGCCGATATATCCAAAAATTAGTTGAAGATATTAGTAACGAACAAAGTAAGGAAGAAACTATTTTCCCGGTATGTTAAATAAAATAAAATGAATAATGGCCAACTGAACTGTTTGTACATAAAATAAGTACGAGAGACATCCCACTCTACCGAAATTGCAGAAACTCCATAACCAACATATCCAGGACACACAGTCCATATCGATATATTTTTAACAGAAGGAAAATTAGTTAGCTTTAGATAAATTTACAAAATACGCAGTAACAAAAAGCATAAATAGCTGAGCAATAGAAGTCGTCAGAAGACCTCTAAGAGATATTATATTTTTCTTCGGAGTACCAAAATTAAGAGTAATTCCCATCTCTCAGCCTCTTTAAAATTTATCGAAAGACGAGTTAGGAATAGAAGTTTACACTACTCCTCCATACAAAAGCCAAGCGGACAAGTGGAACCTTCCACTCTACATTAATCGAAATAATGCGCTACATAAAAGAAAACGAAGAACTTTTAGAAAGAGTAGTATCTGAGTTCATTCCACAACACTTAAAAGACCGGTAGATTTATTTTTTCATAGAGATGTTACATTTACCCTCGAGAACATAGAAAAAACTATACAAAGCAATTTAGAAAAATTAGCTCAGAAACAAAGAAAAAATATCGAATACCATAATAAAAATAAGAAGGAAATCAGAGCATATTTACCAGGACAAATAATACCCTATAGTAAAGAAATACATAGTTAAAGGGGACAGAAATAACTAAGGTAGGATACGTAACTAAATATGTACTGACATTTTTTTCCAGAATATTACTACCGCTATGCCTGGCGGAAGTACAGATACTCGATTACTCAAACTCATAACTAACAGTAGAAAAGGGAACGGCTTCATATTCTACCTAATATTTAACACAAATAAGAGCCCAACTGAATAATTTAAAAGTAGAAAAATATAAAAAGGTCAATAAATTTCCTGAGTAGCGCATGGAAATGAATTGCAGGAAGTTCAGACCATGAAGACTAAGAAGTAATTTCAAATAATATACATAATTTCTTACAAAATAATATAATTAAAACTATACAAAATGAAGAGAGTTTAGAAGAAGAATCATTATTATAGCTAAAATACAAATTAGAAATAATTAAAGAAGAATTTTTAAGTATTGCATACGCAATACATTGGACAAAAGCCAACATAATAAATTCGTTTATCTTATCAAATGAAGAAATAAATACTGCCAAGAAAGTAATAGACAATTACGATATCCCATATGTAGATGAACCTCTCGAATTTTCAGATATAAAAATTGCAACTGATGGCAAAATTATAATCTATATTGTAAGCCTCGCAACCGTAGATAACCAAATTTGTAAAACTTTAGACATTAGAGCTGTAAAAAATTATGGGAAAATTAATAAAAAATGCGAAAAGAGAATCTATGGAATAAAAAAATATTGTAGAAAATATAATTTCCTACAAATATGTTTAACTAATAATGTAGTAGATTTAAGTAATGAATCGTATATAAACAATTTTTTAAAAAGACGTTTGCCAAACTGCACGGCTGTCAACAACCATCATATCTCAACTATAGAGCAAATGGGACCTGGAACACTACTACTAAACTAATTCAATGGACAAATTTCAAAAAATAACGAATCTACAACAGGTCATCCATTATTTTGTATACCATCGTAACCATTATTATCATGGTGGAAAAAATCTTTAACGCGGAAAGAACAGCAAGTAAACCATTGCCAGCCATCCTACAACCGTCATCCGCACCACTCAACATAGAGGAATTCCTCTCGCTGGAGATGCTGAAACAGCTAAACTTCAACAATATAAAAGAATTAAATAGAGCCAAACCTGCAACCAGCATCACCCTAATTGACATTATAATAGTGCTCGTCTGAATTATCGGCAAAAACCTTTTAAAACAACCCAAGGAAGATGAACATACACTATCACAACCGAATGTAAACATTTTTAATACCTAAAATACACATATGTATATGATATGTAGGAAAATCGTGTATATTGTGATTTTCCTGCGATATTCCATGGTCTGCGGTGTCTGTATCTCCAAATGTATCAGGACAATACCAACGTTCGTGATCGTTCAACATTTCAAAATTGTGAAGAATCAAGCAGGTTAACACAATTGTTTCGCATTTCTTTGGGCTAAAGTCTATGGACCTTTCGTAAAACAAGCCATCGAGCGGTTAAAATACCAAAACTATTTTCTATTACTCTACGAGCTCGCGACAACCCATAATTGGAAATTGCTTTGTTTCATTGCAGCTGTGCACCGAGATAAGATCGCAATAAGTTTTCCTTCAACGGAAACGCGACGTCAGCCACATAAAATTTGGAAAATCTGTAGTGGACTCATTTGATAATGGAATTCTTGGTAGTAGTGCCAATCTGTTTTCCAAAAATGCTGGACCAAAGGTAGATTGATGAAAACACCTTAAAATAAAATGTAATAATTATTCGCTCCTCCACGCCAATTTGTTGTTTTGGTTTTAAAAAAGGACTAATAATATTTATAAGAAGGTTGTATACTGGCCGATTCATCCGTGTTAAAAAAAAGTTTCTGATCGTCTTCTTTTAATTTAAAAAAAATCTTCCAGAACAAACCATTTGGCTTTCTTTCTAGTTTCGCTGGATGAACGCACCAGCGGTGTGTGCGCCTTGATATTATTTTCTTCTTTGAAGGCGAAGAATATTTAAATATAATAACTCGTGGAATAAATCGATATCCATTTTTAATGTAAATACATTAAAATAAATTCCGCAAAACAATTCGTGTTAATATTAATGCAAACTTCTCAACTCTTCTTCTTTTAAAGTAATATGTCACATTTGTGTGCTCTCTCATTATTCGAAAACAGCTGATTCGCAAGTCAAGTGTTTCTAAGCTTTGCTGAGTCAAGTATGCTGCTTTGGCCGCAAGGACATTTTTAATGTTCACGTTAGCACTTTTTAAAATCAATAGAAAAACGAGTTTATACGTATAGTATTTAAAAAAAGCGGATTTAAAAATTTGGTAAGCTTAAAAATGAGGGAATGTTCTGATCGTTGATTAAATCGCTAAAAAGAAGTGTGGGGGATCCTCTCGTCGGACCTTTTATTCCCTTTCGTGTGACGAATCAGGTGGTGTGATTGTGTTTGATGTACTTGTGTGTGGCTGTCGATGTGAGTAGTACGTATATGGATTGTATGTGGTGATATGGTGAGTGTGGTGAAGGTTGCGTATCAGTGTTGTGAGATATTGTGTGTTCGCTTATATCCCACGACCATGAAATTTTTTTATTGTAGTATACGCATTACTTATCGAACATGAACGACATCTTTATATCACTTTTTCCAATTCAGTTTGGGAAGTGTAAATATTTCATTACAACGCCGCACTAGAATAAAATAATATCGATATTAATGACTTACTGTGTAGAAAATGTAAACTTGCAAAACTAAAAATTTTTATTTTGAATACAATTTAAAGCTCTTCTCGTTTGATGAGATGGCTTTTCCCAACTCATCTATTTAATTTTTTAACTCTTATTGAATATCAAGTTGTTTGCAGTCTAAATCACAGCTGTCATTTTAAATCATTTTTGGCGATTAGTTTGCGTGAGAAACATGAAGTATTAAACACATAGACGACGACAAGCGAGACAGGCCTCATCTATAAGTATAAGTATTAAATTACACACGTTATTATGGGCACAGTGATTTGGATAACAGCACAACTTCACGGCAGAAGGCTATCACTGTCCCTGTCCATTTCCAATTTTGCCGACGACAATGGGCGGCTGTAGTTATGTCCCTAACAGATGAAATGTTTTAAGCTTCAAAGCATGTTCATAGTTTTGTACTTCTGCACGTAACAAGCACTCCGGCTTCCTAGAATCATTTAAAACAATGAAATTCTTAGTTTGGAATAAAATTGATTTTGCCATATTTATATTAGAATATATGTACATAATAAAAATTCATTCGGATATAATCTCTCATCTTGACTTCTGATTGCAGACTGATGTCCAATCGTAAGAGCAAGTATTGCCTGACAATTTTCAAGAAAAATCTGTCATGGAAAAATGAAACGAATTTAGATATTTACAAGTCGCAAAGGAATAATGTGTTTCATAATTTTGTCTCCTCTAATAACAACTACAAAATATCTTCGAGAATTTGTAAGACGCTGATTCGTTATAAATATATTTGCTGCCAAATTTATTAAAATGAGATATAAATGTATGATTTAAGTAAAAATTTAAGGATTTTCGATATGCTCACGATATCGCTCACTTCAATCTTCTTTTTTATTGGCGTAGACACCGCTTACGCGGTCATAGCCGAGTTTACAATACGCGCCAGTCTTTTCTTACGACTGTTTGTTTGATGACAGGAGATATTTCGTCTTGCTCATTCGCATCCTTATTCAGTCAGTAGAAAGCAGACCTAACGGCGCCGTTGTTGAGGCCTGTGATATCAATATCCTCGGCGTACGCCTGCAGTTGTACACTTTTATAAAAGAGGTCCATCCCGATCCTGACGGAGCTTTGGTATTGCTCAACCTCAGTTTACACAGCCTTATTAGTTTTTCGAGGATACCAAATTCAGGCATAGCGGCTTAAGGCAACTCCTTTTCGTGTTGTCAAAAGCAACTTTGAAATTGACGAATCCTCTTTTCACTGGTCTTTTCCTAGATCTGGGCGGTTGTTTATTGTCCAGGCCTAAAGCCATACTAATAAGGTCAAATCAGAACGGAATATAACTTTATATGCGTTGTTGGGGAGGCTTTTCCCGTGGTAGTTGGCGCAGATTGTGGATTGCGCAGAGCATACTTAAATTCCAGTCGTCGGCCATACTTTCGTCCGTCAGTTCTTTGCCGCCGTATTTGAATAACTCTGCTGGCAATCCATCGGCCCTCGTCGCTATATACGTGACGAGTATTTGCTACATGAATTTCTTCATGGTCAGGCAATGGAACGTCCGCACCATCGTCCTCGATTTCGGAATCGTGTTCACTACCTCCTGGTGATATGCTTTCAATGTCATTCAGAAAAGTGTTCCCTCAATAATTTCAGAATGCTCTGGGCATCTGACTCTTGTCGGCCAGCTTGTTAATCTCTTCGTAATCACACATTGCAGACTCTCTCGTTTTTTGTCTGCAAATACCACTTCAACTCTCGGTATCTATCCCATCCGTTTTATGGGAGTGAGCGGGGTTATAATCCGATTTCATCAATTTTCACATTTTTGATAACAGTTCTTATAATATTTGCGCTGAGCAAATTCAGTTCTTGTACGATTTTAGGGGATACGTATTTTAACTAATTAGAGGATGGGGCCACGCCAACTTTCTGAGAATTTTTTGCCCACAGATGGTCCTACTGCGATCCCCTGTGCAAAATTGCAGTTATATATTATATATCTTAATTTAGTCCTTATTTATGGGACTTAATAGATTTTCGGTTAATGGCGTTATGTGTGCCGTTAGGTGTTTAGGTGAAGAAAACAATTATACTTTTGCAACATGTTGCTACAGAGTATAAAAATGCTTAACAAGAATAATTTATTAGCTTTACTCTAAGCTGACGCTGATGAGTTGGCGTATTGCAACTTTGTAGTTCTATATGCTCAGCTTTAGGTTTAGCAGTAAGTCAATTTATATTTTCAGTTTAATTTTTGTCATAAAGTTAAAGTGCAGCGATAAAATACTATCTTCGGCACTAAAGAAATACAAGGTTTACCGACATCTAGCCATGCTATTTTCGTATGTGCAAAATCAAACAGCTAACAAAAATTGTAAATTTATATATCAATTTCTACAAGTATTGCCAGATATCTGGATATTGAAGATATTTTTATATGAAATTTTATTTTTGTTTTAATATCTTCAGTTTAATATTTTGAAGCTATTTTTTGCTAAAAAATCGAAAGAGCTATTTTTAGGCTCTTCGTTGGCATCAGTTAGTGACAATACTTGTTTATACGTCTTCCCAAGAATAATATAATACAATATTACGCCAATCACCATCTTTGAGATGTAATCTTTAGCGGCCAACGGAAATCCATACAAGCTGCGATCCGAATCTGCTTACGGATGAATGGAAATTCGTTAAAGCCTTCGCAGATCCCGTAGTAGAATCTAACCATCGAAACACCAGCGAAAAGCGGCGGGGAAAATCAATTGCGTACAAGTTAGACAACAATGCTGCAGAGTCTTCATCGAGGTCTGGGCGTGCGTGAAAGGCATACAAAGAGCAGATAGCATACGCATCAGTGGAGCTCGCAGAACAACGTCAAGTTAGGTACAAAACGTCATATTACATTTACTGCAAACAAACTTTCTCTGTAAGCAATTGGCAGTAGAGTCAGCTTTTAGACTAACTTAGGCGCCCGCAATAAGGATCACGGTTTTTCAAAATCCTTTAGAATTGAAATTAAATTCGGTCTCCAATATTGCCTACCCTACCACAGAAGAGTGGGAAAGGACGCGAGGTGGACAGGGACGCAGGGTCAAAGATAGTGAAATAATGTCTTGATCTCTTAGCAGTTCTAACATCTTATTTCACGATAAACCTGCAATAGGTTTCAGGACAAAGCGATATCCTTGGTAACTGTAAGGTGGATGAATTAGCCAAAACAGTCACCACCCTACAATTCGACTCGAAAACGAGGGAATTTATATGGCTCTGACCACTTGTAGCTATTTAACTAACTAAGTGTATCATACAATGACTATCGTAGAAGTTGCCACGAGTTGAGACTCTAAAACATCTTCCATACAAGGCTCTATACGGAAAAAGAATCGCAACTATCGGTCGGGGTTTTTTGGACGACAGGACAGATGTTACACCAATAAAACTTTTTGTACTGATGAACTTCATCAAAAGCACGCGGTGGTTCAGAGGGAGACAATAGAATGAGAGAAAATTAGTCCCAGTGGTATCGCAATGGATCTCCTTAAGGCCTAGGTGCTTCGTCAGATAGTCCCTCTCTCTGCCTACCTTCAGTCGTTGTTGGGAGAGCGACGAAATAACATCTCGTATGGTTGTGCCGCTAATGCAAATGTCCACTGATGCAATTTTTTATGATTAACAATATTTTAAGTTATTTAAAGACAATAAAGGAAAGGTAAAGTTTCGCGGCCAATTAAATTATTTTAATCCTAATGTGTATAAAATTAATAAAAAAAAGCACGGAATTCCTTGTTTCACGAAAGAATAAAGATATTTTAAAAAAGTATGGTTGGATTTTATTTAGTAGTTTTTCACAAAGCCGATCACTTACTCTCTTTTAGCACATCTTGCCAGTAAATGTCAAAATAGTTTATATACACTCAAAGCATTCACACAAACAAACATGAACACAATATAAATAATGTAATCAAAAAAATTAAAATTTTTTGTAATATTATTGTTTATTTTAATTATTATTTAACACATAGCACACTATTAGTTTAATCAATGCACTAATTTTATCAAAATATTCAAAAAATGCCCTAACTTAGTTTTCTTTTTAAATATTTTTATATCAAAGTAGTTGTCATAACACGTTTAATTACAAAATAAAACAAGTAAGGAAGGGCTAAGTTTGGGTGCAACCGAACATTTTATTCTTTCGCAACGTGCCAAAAATTCATATATACGTTGGCTAAATGAGTCTTACAGCCCTATTCTGAAAAAACCTCTCAACTGAGTTGAGAGGAAAAATTTGGGAGATTTCTTGTGAGGCATATTTTGTGAGGCTATTCTTGCTCAAACCTCATAAGAAAAAAGCTTAAAAAAGTCACCACGTGAGGTAAAAAGCTTTTCGCTGTCAAACAGCTGTGTTAATAAAAATAAGCAAAGGAAAATCCACCTACTACGTACATTGCTTATCATCTACATATGCATATCGCTGATAACCAATAAATCAAAAATAAATCCAATATTTGTTTATGCATTCATAAAAATATATGGAAATAATTGTTGCAAACAATATAAGCGATAGTAGAAAATCATAAAATTGAACTCTGGTGCCTAATGAAATATTTTATTTAATTTTTGTTCAATTACCAGATGCAGTAGATTTGAAAATGCTTTCTAAAATTTTTGCTTTAATTAGGCAGAGTTTGATATTATATTTCACACGCTGTTCTAATTAACTTATCATTAACTTATAAAATCCTTTCCGGTTCATGAAAAGTGAGAGAGGAGTAGTGGCGTCTGTGCTTGAGGGTGAAACAATCCCAATAAGGGTACAATCGATTGAGCCGATTGTGCCCTTGATCTCAAAGCATATAACTATTACCAACGCATTTTTTGTAAGAGTCATGCCCGTAAAAACACAAACGCCAGGAAACGCAGATCAAAAGATATACTCGACTTCTGCACATCATGCGGCACCAATTCACCTATAAGTACTTTACATAGCGATTTTAGGAATCGAAATGTGCTTATAAATTTTGTGTCTTGCATAGTAAAAGGATCGCTTTTGTCTCGTAAACCCTTCAAAATTTTCCTCCTACTCCCCGATTCCTCCTCCTCAACAATTGCCGCATACACAAAGAATTGTTCCTACATGCTAGTTATAACACTTAAATATTTTTTAAAAAATGTCAAATATTGATGTAAAACAAAAAAAAACACACATGTTTTCTATTATGATGGCTGCTTTCACACGTCACAGTTATTTGTGATAATAGTGAGCATTTGAGCTTTTGAATTTTCGCCAGAATAAGGTAACCCTCACTATAGTGAGAAACATCAATGTAGTGAGGTTGGTGACTTTTGTGAGGGCACGAGAATAGGGCTGTTAGTCGCCTGCCCCAAACAACACCTACACACATCACTAAATTCACATCAATACAACCCACATGTGAGAGCATCTCACGTCTACACATTCAAATACACACCACACTCGATGAAACGGAACGGGATCGTCCCCGCTGCACAGCAGTTAGTTTTTTTGGATAACTATGGAGCTATATTGTGATTAGTGATTAAAACCTTTGAATAGAACGATACATAATGTGATTTTTCGAAACTAATATATTTCCGATAAACATAACTACTGTAAAGCATTTTCTGAAATAAAACCTAAAATAAAAAATTAATATAGGTCGATTATTCAAAATTAGCTGGCCAAAAGTCCATTTTTTTAATAAAAGGTTATCAAAAAATAGTACCTAAAATAGAAAGTGAAATAGCCTGGTTGTTATAAAAGTGCACTCACCTTTTATTTCTTCACTTCACCACTAATAACAAAAATGCAATAAATACCGAAAAAAAGGGGGGGTTTATCTCTCCTTGTGAATGGTTATACCAAAGAGAGGTTTTATTTAACCAATTGAGAATAAATACACGGATTTTAAGTTACGGTTAACTATTTAATAACTCGCTTGATTTCGTAAAAAGATGGCGGCGGATAGAAGCGAGACGTGCCAACGTATTACCGATCGATGCTAGTGTGGCAGAACGAACTGATTCGAATCTGTTCGAGGAAGCATCGAAAGCCGGAGTGCGGGACTTTAATCCGCTAAACCTAACCTACTCCCACCTCATGTCTCTCCCACGGGACCACTAGACAAAGTATTACTTCATGGGAGAGAAGAAGACGTTTAAGTCTCCTCTATTGCACGGACTGACTGACGCCTAATCTGTTCTAAATGTCTCAATTTTGTCATAATTTGATTTGCCGCTTCGCTGACAGCATTCCACTTTACAGAGGACTCGCACATAAGTGCTGTCAAATTTTCCACCGTGATACTACCTCCAGTGGTGGTTTTCAGCTTTTCCCTTATACTAGAAAACCGAGGGCAATAAAAAAACACGTGTTCAGAGTCTTCTATACACTCTGTACACGTCGGACAGTATTGACTAAAGTCATGACGATATTTGAATAGATAGCTTCTGAAGCAACCATGCCCACTGAGTATTTGGGTAAGGTGGAAATCCAGGTCTCCATGTTGCCTACCTATCCACGAGTGTATGTCCGAAATCAGTCGGTAGGTCCACCGTCCTTTGCATGAAGTTTGCCACCGCTGCTGCCACATTGCAATGCTTTTTATTCTCTGATAAGTTATATATTCGCGCGAATTCGTCTCCCTGGATGTCAATCGGTGCCATACTGGCTAATACCTCAGCAGCGTCATTTGAAATGGTTCGGAAAGCACTTATCACTCGTATTGCTGAAAGCCTATGCACTGTGTTAATTGGTCTAGCATATGATTTTGTTTCTAGCGCCTGTATCCATATTGGAGCCGCATACAGGATCACTGAACTTATTGCCTTAGCTATTAAACATCGTCGGCTGGAACGCACACAGCCTTTATTTGCCATCATTCTAGATAACGCATTATATATTTTATTAGCTTTACTTGTCGCATTTTCTAAGTGTTCTTTGAACTTGAGTCTTGAGTCCACTATTACCCCAAGATACTTCAACTGCGGCTGTGAAGTAATCTCACATTCTCCTATGGTCAGCGATATTTTCTCCTCAATTTTCCTTGAGCTTATGAGCAGGACTTCTGTTTTCTGCTCAGCCAGCTCTAGACTCTTAGTAGTAAACCATCGGCGCAGACCATTTATGCTGTCATTGCATTTGATCCGGAGGTCATCCAGATGTTTAGCTACAGCTACCACTACGAGGTCATCCGCATAAGCGATTGTTTTCACATTTTTTGGTTGCGGTATTCTTAACACCCCGTCGTACATTAGGTTCCATAACAACGGGCCTAAAACCGAGCCTTGCGGTACTCCACTGGAGATAGTGTAGCTCTGAGTGCCCTCGTCCGTCTCGTATAGCAATATCCTATTTTGGAAATAACTCATTATAATATTTATCAGATAATGAGGAGCATCTATATCGTGTAGAGCTTTTATTATATTTGCCCATTTTGCGGAGTTGAACGCATTCTTCACATCCAGGGTTATTAGCGCGCAGTATTTTTTCCTGCCACCTTTCCATCTTTTTCCACTTATTGCACATTTTGCAGTATCAACTACTTCTCTTAATGCGTCAATAGTGGACTTCTTTTTAATAAAGCCGTATTGTCTCTCTGATAATCCGCCGGCTTTTTGGATTGCTAACTCCAAGCGGTTTCTTACAATGCTTTCGTACACTTTCCCAATTGTGTCGAGCATGCAAAGAGGTCGATAAGATGAAGGTTCTTCTGGTGGCTTTTTTGGCTTTGGGAGTAGAACCAGACGCTGTATTTTCCACGGATCAGGGAACACCTCTTCTAATATACACGCATTGTACATATTAACAAATAGGCTGGGCCTTAGAGTTATGGCTTCTTTAAGGGCTCTATTTGGTATACCATCTATTCCGGGCGCTTTAGAGTTTTTGATTTTTTTCGCAATAGCCAATAATTCGTCTTCTGTGACTAATAGGGGTGGCTCCGTAGCTTCGTTTCGTTTAATATAGGAAATTGAGGCATGTGTTGGGAATAACGCTTCGACAACATTTTTCATAAAGGATGCGTTCTTAGGTTGCTGAGACTTATTTTTAAACTTCGACATACAAATTTTGTATGCCGTTCCCCAGGGGTCTATGTTCGCTTCTTCACAGAGCTTTTCGAAACAGGATCTCTTACTACGGATAATGGCTGACTTCAGGAGCTTTTTTTGATATTTAAATGATTCTCTGAGTCTGATTTCGTTATCACCTCCCTGGTTACGCTGTAGGCGGCGTCTAGCTGAGTGACAGAGCTTCCTCAGCCTGGCGATTTCGTCGTTCCACCAGTACACCGGCTTCCTATTTATATTGTGTCTCGTCCTGCGCATAGTTGCATCGCATGCTGCAACTAGCTCCTTTTGCACAGCGGATACTAAGTGGGCGGCATCTTCGCCTGATGCCTTTGCCGCACTCCAGACGCTTTCAAAAACGTTAGTATCAAAGTCTTTTTGCCGCCAACTTCGTTTTCGAGAAGTATTTCTACGACAGAGTTCCGTTTCCTGTGAGAACGAAACTTCGGCAATTATAGCCATATGGTCGCTATTTGTATACAAGTCTGACACCTTCCATTTAGTATGCCTGCTAAGCGCGTCGTTGGCAAACATTAAGTCTATTACTGATCCTTTATTTCCCTTTTGAAAGGTATTTTGTGTGCCACTGTTTAAAATCATAAGGTTTGTTTGACTCAAAAATTCTAGAATGAGGCGACCACGATGGTTTGTAATTCTGCTACCCCAAGCAGTAGACCATGCGTTGAAATCTGAAATCTCCCCCTTTTGAAAGGTATTTTGTGTGCCACTGTTTATTAAGGCTGGTTTGTAAGCTTAGACCATGCGTTGAAATCTCCCGCTATTATTATTGGGGATTTGCTTCTGATTTCTAGAGACAACTCCAGGAGAAAATCTTCAAATTCGCTAATTGTTGCACTAGGACGAGCATAGCAGCTTACAAAAAATATTCCTTGTATATTCGCCCATGTAAAGCCATTATGGGTTTCATTGGAGCGAGATGTGAAGGCTTGTCCTTTGCAGGCCCATATTGCTGCTTTGCCACTTACATCTTTACACCAAGTGCTTTCCGAAACGTTGAGAATATTGTTCGCTTAATATGGCGACATCTATGCTTTCTTCTAGCACCGTCTGTTTTAGAAGGTCTTGTGCTGCAGCGCAATGATTGAGATTAAGTTGCAGTATCTTCATTTTTTCGTTGACTTTAACATATCTGCGTATTTAGGACAGGCCGTACTCAGAACAGAGTGTTCCCCTTTGCAGAGCATACAACTCGGGGAATTCGTGCATGTCTTTGCCATGTGACCTGGGGTTCCGCAACGAGTACAAAGGGATGACCTATCAATGGGGCTGCTACATTTGGGTGCTATATGTCCTAGTTGGAAGCACCTAAAACAACGAGTAATAGGTGAAAATTCCCGGAGACGACAAATAGACCACCCGATCTTTACTTTACCGCACTTAAGTAAAGTTTTGGCATCCTCAGCTCGTAGGCATATAAGAGCTATTTGAGTGCCACTTCGAGTTTTCCGCAAATTTTTTATATTTTGCTTCCCCAGGTTTTGGATCCCACACTCCTTTTGTAATGCCTCACAGATTTCTTCAGGGGTGGTTATCTCATCCAAGTCTTTACACATAATGGTAATATTATGAGTTTTTGGCTGTATTACGGCCATCTCACCAATAACTCCTTCTAGGGCACTTTCGAACGTGTCGGCTCTCTTTTCTGCTTGATTTTTTAGTTCAATTAGCAGGTCTCCTTTGAGGGTTTTTCTAATGTACCTCACGTTTGAACCCAGTTCTTCAAGGCCTCTGTCGCATTTTATTTTTTTTTTTTCAAAATATCCGCATACGACGCTCCCTCCTTTTTTGTTAAGATTATAGCGTCTGGTTTCGATCTGATTTTCTTCTCGATCGGTTTCTTCTTTCTTACGACGTCTACCCATTTCTCGCCAGCGCGCTTGTCTCCCACACTGTCTTTGTGCATGCATTCAGTGACCTCACTATATGTTGCTTGCACTTTATGACTCATGTTTTTCGGCTTCTTTGTTGGTGGCAAATATCCCAATACCTCGCGAGGTCTCTTTGGGGCATTTTTATCACTTTTGATAGGAGATACCTGCGACGCTTTTCCTCCCATAACTCTTTTCGACGGGTGCTCTTGCTTTTCTGCCTTGTCATACAAGCTTGTGATACAGCTTATTAGATCCCGCATAGCTTGGTTAATATGTCTCTGACCAGACATCATGCTTTCGAGCTTTTTGATTTTTTTTCCCAGTTTGCAGAAATTACTGGGATTTTCATTATTTTGGAGCTGCTCAGATTTGCCACCTTTGCCTGCTTGGTCGGGATTTTCGCATATTTTTGCTGATCCAGCAGCGGTGGCCCCTTCAGGTTTGCCTTTTGGAGGCGTTCTCAAAATTTTTGAGTTCCTCCGAAAAGGATTCTCTGGTGTACATCCCAAACTGTTCTCAGACTGTGACAGAAGACTGTGACTTCCACACCGGATATCGTCTACATCCGTTTGCGCTTTTAAGACTTGTGTTGCCAGAGGAAATTCTGACGTTGTGTCTTCTTCCAGTTCGTGGAGTGTACGAATGGCTAGATATGGGGCACAGTGTACGCTAAAGGTAACTGTTTTCAATTTAAAGTCGCGTAGTGAACTACTGTGACATTTTCGGAAAATAATCCGCTGAAAATCTTGATCAGTTTTATGTACGAATATTTGTCGATACATCTTTTCGACATCCCCATTGAATACGTATTTGGATATACGCTAATTTAATATGAGGAGCATTAAATCTGGTTGGAGCGTGGGTCCCGTAAACAGGATACCGAGCTAGTGGATCTTGAGGCGTTGAAGACAACTCTTACTTTAGTTGTTTTTTTATCTGGCTTTACTACTGCATGATGTGGCAAGCAAAATGAGTAGTATTTGCCATTGATGATTTTTTCGTACGAGGCTACTTCCTCCATGTGATCTAAATGGAGGTATTCTTCTAAAACCCAATCGTATTCTGTTGTGTTGGGAAATTGTTGTTTTAGTGGTAGTCGTACGACGTACCGACCATTGTCTGATCTAGTAGTTGTGGCTTCTTAAAAGTCATCACAATACTGATCTTCAGGGGTTGTGATTGATATGGGGGGGGAGTTCTTCTAATTCCCAAAATTTTTTCAATTGTGAATTGAGATACTCGTTTGGGATATCCTCAACTTGAGTTGTCATTGTTGTGACTGGTTCCGCAACTAGTCCACTTAGGACCCATCCGAAAATGGTATTTTGCGCCAGTTAAGGAACGTATTCCTTATAGTAGTAAAAAACCTCAAAACAACCTTGAGTTCGAACAATTGAAATGCACTATCACTACAACAAACAATCCTAAACAAACAAGTATCAAAACAACATTGAGTTTGAATACCACAACAACCTTATCTTAACACAAAGCAAATGAATTAAGCAAACAGTATACATATGTATATGTAAACAAACCTAAACAAATAATATAACTTGTATCTTAACAAACTATCAACTAGTAATAAGTAAACATACTAGTTAGTATAAATAGAAGTAAGAACTATGTAATAAGTGAGTATTAAGAGTATAAATAAAGAGTACACATTTCGGTGCAGCTCAAAATATATTCTTTTGACTCATTTTTACTTAACGTAAAAATTAACTGAAATTTATTTGTTATCCAAAAAGTCAGATTTTATTCCGAAAGGAATAAATCAAAAAATTCCACAGGAAGTAGGACTTCCAGCACTAAATGCCTGAAAAATGTGCAGAAACAAATGGCAATGGATATAAGTATAAGTCCTGTAACAGCGGACAATACTTCCAGAATGAATCAAAAGCAGATCCGGAAAAACGGATAGCGGCGAATTCAGCATGATTCACAACAGATCCTGGAACAGCGGACAGCGACAATTCCTGAAAAAGTGGAACAAGGAACAAAAGTATAGGTCCTGAAATAGTGGACAATACTGTAACCAAGATTCGCAAAAGACCCTGAAAAAGCGGACAACGTTGAATCCTGAAAAATTCTGAAAATTTGGACAGTTAATTATCAGTTAGGAAGAAGCAAAGACGGCCCAACTCCAAGCACAAGTAACCGCATTGATGGTAATCATAAACAAGCAACAAGAGGAATTTATACAAATTTATCCTCAATCGAAATGTGAAAATTTCCACAAGCAACACCAATTACCCAAAAAAAGGCAAGCCAAAAAGGAAAATGGTTGTTGAATTCTAGAAAATTAACGCTAATTCAAAACGAACTAAAAGAAGACATCATTTGAAACACGAAAAAATAATTAAGTATATAGTATAGAAAGGTATTAATTATAAACATAAAAAATTAATCAAACCTATACGAAAAGTGAAAATTTCCACAAACACAGCCAATAATTCCAAAAAAAAGGCACCGAAAACAAGGCAAGCCAAAAAAGGAAAATTGCTGAATTCTAGAAAATTAACGCCAATTCAAAACTAAATTATAAGAGAAAAGAAAACATCATATGAAACACGAAAAAATAATTATGTATATAATATAAAAATGTATTAATTATAAATACAAAATATTAATCAAACACATACATTACTAATTATACGCTGACTTCAAGCCTGGATGTTTTGAAATGAGGACATTTCATTTTAAAAGAGGGGGAGAGTTAAGGAACGTATTCCTTATAATAGTAAAAAACCTCAAAACAACCTTGAGTTCGAACAATTGAAATGCACTATCACTACAACAAACAATCCTAAACAAACAAGTATCAAAACAACATTGAGTTTGAATACCACAACAACCTTATCTTAAAACAAAGCAAATGTATCTAAGCAAACAATATATGTACATATATGTAAACAAACCTAAACAAATAATATAATCTGTATCTTAACAAACTATCAACTAGTAATAAGTAAACATACTAGTTAGTATAAATATAAGAAAGATGCAATAAGTTAGATCGCCCACTTCTGAATTACCGATTCCGCCCGGCATTCGTTTATCTTTAGTTGGCTTTGTTTGGACGACCTTCACGGAATTCGTCTTTGAGCGAGCGTCGGCCACGATTGAATTCGTGGTACCAGTTTTTCACAGTGCTATAGGATGGTGCTTCATAGCCATACAAAGATTTTAGTTCATCGATGCACTCTTGTCGTGATAATCCACGTCGAAAGTTGTGATAAACAATTCACGATTAAATGACAAAACGTTCTGAGTGATGTTATGCTAAAAAATGTCAAACTTTCCAATGGAAATGTCAGATTGCACCTGGCAATACTTAGTGTTGCCCTAGGCCAGAATATATATAGCAGCCCTCGTATAGTATTAGTAATTAGAGTATTTATTTTTGAAATTTAATGTACATACCTTAACAAATACAAACAAAATATAATTTAATTCTTTCTATTCATTTTATACATTTGCAAATTTGGGAAGGAAAATGTCAAGTCGGACCCAATCACTATTATTAATATATTTAAATTGCTTAATACTAGGAGTTCCAAATTAATTATTTTAAAATGTTATTGTTAATTTACTTTGCACATGTTCAAATTGTGTTAATATTAAGAATTAGTAAATTGATGTATTTAGTATTGTAAATTATAGTTCGGACCGACATTGAAAACATCTTGAAAACACATTTGTGGGTTGTGGACTCTAAGTTGTTCGGACTGACAATGTGTGTTCTCGATGAGCTCTCACTGACAACTCACAAATTTATTTGTTTGTTTACGTTTTCAGCAACGAAAATGGAAAGTTTTGGATGCCTTAATATTTGCGCGCGAAGAGCACTAATTTTGTTTTGCCACAATTCAATGAGTAGGGCTTCTCCCCTATCACTCCACAAATTTCTTTTTTTTATTTTTGCTTTTCCATTTTTCAATATCAATAGGGAGATTCTCTTGCTCTTGCAAGATTGCTCGATGACACAAAATTCAAAAATCCTATACCGAAATATGCAAGACCAAAAGATCACCCATTGCAGAATCTAGTTTTATATGACGGCACAAAAAAAAACATGGGTTTTGGTCTGACATATTTTACAGCCATTCCAAATAATTTTCTGCGTGTGTTTGTTGTTGTGCCGTTGCACCAAGAAGAAAATTCTGCAATTCGTGCACCGTGCAAGGGTTTCATAAGAGCAAGAGAATCCCCCTAATGTGACAATATCAAGTGACTGCTGTATTTGTATATGGAATGTAAACAAATATCAAGTGACAATTTAGGTCCGGCAAAATATGTCTTCCAAAAAAAATGGATTTAACTAGAGCAGGCACCGATTATAATGAGTGGAATGTAAGTTTTCAAGTAGTTTTCGGAGAAACCTGGTTTTCAATGTGTTTTCATTGGACAGATTTTACATAGACGAAAACAAAAGTTTTAGGGCGAAAACCAGTTTTTCCCACGAAAACATGTTTTCATTGTCGGTCCGAAAATAGTATAACATTTAAAAGCTTGTGAAGTGAACGCTGATCACCGAAAATGGCAGCTTGCTTCGAAAACCTGTCAGTAACCATCTCCGCGCTTTTATCTTTTGTTGTTGGATAGAGCCACACAAATTTTGTAAAAGCGTCGATCACAACTAGGATATATAGGTTTTCCGGTCGTTATCATTGAGCCTACATGATCTATGTGAAATGTACCTAAAGGATATTCTTCTTTCTCAAGTGGCTACGAAAATCTTTCCAATTTACTATACTTTGTGTTCATTATTAAATATTCGACACAACTGCTTACTATATTTTTGACTTTTCCCTCGAGACATGGTCTTTTTAAAAGGGCATTTATTCCCTTACTTATGTGCTACTAAAATGATCTCATTCCTCATTTGTTTTGGTACCGCAAATAGTTTCTTTGCCTTATCCTTGTACAATATATCACGAGAGATAAAAAAAATCTTCGTAAGAATTGTTTTCCATTATTTTTCTGGTGCCTTTTTTAATCTGTGCTGTGATAGTTCTCTTCCGCTGAACTTGTTTTCTGGCTCATGAATTGCACTGGATTATATGCTTCATTCTCTGCTTCATTCATACCCATGCTTTGATGCATCTGTATGAACTTCCGTTATTGCCTTTGGGTTATTTAATTCTAAAACTAAATCGTGATAGCGAGGACTTAAGTTGTTCGAAAGCAATCGCCTGCTCTTCCTCCCACTCAAAATGTTGATCTTTTCTCAGAAGATCTGATAATGGCTTAGCTATTACCGCATAGTTTTGAATAAGCCTTCGAAAGTAGGATGTTAACCCTAAAAACTGTTGTATGGCTTTCTTGTCTCTTGGTGGCTTAAAAGCTTTAACTGCTCGGGCTTTCTCAACCGACGGACGAATTGTGCTATCTTTGATTATATACCCCAAAAAATTTACTTTACGCTTAAAAAAATTACACTTTTTCCACTTAATTTGTTTTCCAGCATCTGCTACTACTGCAAGAACTTTCTTTAGTTTTATTAACCCCTCTTCCTCTGTAGATGGAATAATTAAAACATCCATGACTAACTTCCCTTATCTTTTAGGTCTTAAAATCGAATGAATAAAGCTACAGAATGCTGCTGGTGAATTTAAGATACCAAACGACACAAATTTAAATTCAAGTTGACCTTTCATTGTTACAAACGTTGTATATTTCTAGAACTTTCTTCGACAGAAACATGCAAAAATCCGTTAGCCAAATCTAATGTGGTAAAAACCATATATCCCTGGAGCTTCTCAACTACCTCGTCAATTAATGTCATTCGAAAATTTTCGCGCAAAATTGTCTCATCTAATTTGCGATAAGCGCAACATAACCGCTTTGATTTATCTTTTTTAGACGCAAATACAATCGGCGAGGCGTAATCGGATACACTTGGAGTAATAATATCTTCATCTAGCCATTGCTTTACTTGAGCATCTACGATTATTTGATCTTGAAATGATACATGCCTATGTATCTGATTCACCAGTACATGGTCCTTTAAAATAATTTCATTTCCACCGGGGAAAATTTTATTCTTTTTGGTTCATATTGAGCAATCAGCTTTTCCACTTCTAACATATTTTCCTGATCGAGATCTGACAAGTCATACGTTGGCTTCGGCTCCTGTTCATTTATACAAATCATACTAAAAGCTGTTATTTCTGCCTCTTCTGCAATTTCGTCATTATACACTTTGTTTTTTGCCTGACAAGTATCTGGTTTATCCTTCATTAGAAAGCTATCGCTCTCCTCGCTAACTATTAAATCGACTTGATCCAAAATTGAACGTCCAATTAATGCCGGATATTGAATATCCCTATTTTTGACAATATAAAATAAAATATTTATCTCAATATCAACTACTTTAGCTTTGGTTTCGAAGCTATCTAACGTAACCACTTCTGAATTACCGATTCCGCCCAGCATTCGTTTATCTTTAGTTGGCTTAACGTTGGTTTAACTTTATGAATATGTTTTTCGACTGTATCTATCCTGATCAAACACAATCGACTGTCCGTATCAACCAGCGAAGGAAAAATTTCGTTCCCTTTTTACCAGTTTTAACTTTAGTTCAAAGTCGGCCTCTGACGGTTGGAACATTGCTTCGGTAATTGTATTCAAATTATCTCTTTCACTTTTCGTTTCATCCGTCGGACATTCGTTGCGTTTATGGTCGACTTTCTTACACTTGTAACATCTTATTTGTTAATCTGTGCAATTCTTTGCTATATGAAAAATTTCATCACATTTGAAACATGCGCGGTTTACAATTGAACGTTGCTTATTTTCCTTCCTATCTTTCTTGTTATTGACTCCATTCGCAACTTCGACCTTTGGTTTATATTTAATTTTCTCATAAATTTTTATTTGCTCTTTTAATTTCCTTATACTCCTTGATTGGTACAAAACCGTTTTGTTCAATTATGAATCGGGAATCTCTAGTATGAAATATTCTATTACGCTTGTTTCCTCCAGTTTTACCCGCTTCCCTATTTTAATTAAGGCATATAAAAATTCAATAAATGTTTCGTTTTGTCTGTGTTTTCCTTAAAAGCCTATGTATATCAGCTGATAAAAATGATTTTTCGAATTCATAAATTAAAGCGTGTTTTAAAGATATTCAATCACGAATACCGATCTGGCTTCGAACAAATGCCCTAGCTGCTCCTCTGAGAAGCTGTTTTGCGTAATTAAATTTATGAATTACCGACCAGCCCACTATACAAGTATGTGCATTTTTTTCGAAAGATTCTGAACATTGCTTTAATTGCTGCCCACCTGTACCGTTAAATAGCGCCAAACTATCCTCAATTTCTCTAAATGTGAATGAGAGTTTCAGTGGACCTTTACCCAACACACTTTCACAAAGCGGCTCCACTCATTTGACCTCACTCTCGCCTTCATCGTCATCGTTAATAAGACCGTAGTATGTCAGAAGTCTGTATCGTAGCTCCTTTTTGCGTCCATTTATCGGTAGCTCTGCTTCTTTTAATTTTTCTTTTAACATTGTCACCGTCATATTCAATATAGTTTGAGCCTCCATTTTGAGTACTCTTTTACAATTATACAATACAATACAAGGTATAAGTATTTATAATCTTATATGATAATGTTAATTTAATATAAAGGTAACCTGTAATCCTCGTTGTACCAGAAACTGCCTCAGTCAAACCAGCCGTTCGAGCTTTGTGGCTGACTAATAACGTTCGCTGCCGTCGCAAATACACTTCTTCACGGCTTCACGCCGACTCTGCTGCGCTGTCATTGTTCTTTCGTTCGTCAATACAATCGGCTGCGTTATTGCGGCGTAACCGTTTCGTTGAATATTTCGCTTGACAACATGAACCAGCTGCAACTTATGTGTTGCCAACTCTGCTACGCTGTTGCGGCGCAACCGTTTCGCTGCACTGCTTGTTAAACGATACGAATCAACGGCAACTTACTTATTGTCAACTTGTTGATGACGCTCAAATTCGCTGCTTTTACCCTTGCGCATGTGTGTTGCCGTCGCGCTTGCACTTTGCAATTTAGTGAAGTGAAGTGTCCGTTTCTTGTTTATTCCGTTCGCGTCCCTTTCGTTCAGT
Organism: Bactrocera neohumeralis; assembly: GCF_024586455.1. Lineage (NCBI taxonomy): Eukaryota > Metazoa > Arthropoda > Insecta > Diptera > Tephritidae > Bactrocera > Bactrocera neohumeralis. The sequence goes on along the minus strand of NW_026089983.1, from coordinate 83,779 downwards.
TAGAGTTGTCGTGTGTCAAAATCATTTAGTCCGCACGGTCGCATTTATTTGTCCTACATATTTGTAAATATTTATAAGCTAATCTAATATCATGTTCAGACCGACACTAGTCACACGATTCGGCTGTTGAGTGGTTTATCCTACCAATCCTATAAATTTATCAAGATTTCGCCATACAAAAATGACAGTTCAAAATCACTTCATCGAAGTGATTTGAAACTGATCCAGGCTAAAATGCGTCCATTATTTCCATTATATGGAAAATATTTAAAAGAAGACGGCTTTTATTTCAAAATAATATATGACAATGTTTTCTTTTGATAATTATTAAGCGATGTGAATTCTTGAATGGCAAAAACAACTGTTTTTTCATCTTTTCAACGGCAGTGAGAACGGGGCTGATTAGTGACGGGCTTAAATGTAATCTAATTTCTTCAAATTTTCGGTCTGAACATGGTGTAAAAAAATTACGAAAAATTTGTAAAAATGTTTGTAAGAAGGAAAATTTATTTTGCAATGTACATATAAATGGTAATACTTAAGAACTAATCCTAAATGATTATTGGAAATTTATAAAAAAAGATAGTGAAAATATAACTGTTATATATAAAAATTTAAACTTAAAAAAAATACATATAAATAAATTGAATGAAAATAAATAAAATAAGGAAAATGACTGATACGATAGGCAATGGTAACCAATAAATAAAGAACAAATAACATATCACCAGTTTTCTGTAACACAATGTTGAACGTAACAATAACGAAACAAACTATTTTCCGTCTTTAAGGGTTCGTGATCGCATAACTTCCGGTAACCGACATCTTTCTTACAAGACTATTTATTTATCTCTGGTGTTTGTTTATTTAGGGAAAACCATAGAATAGTCCCCAGAACTTGAACTTAAAACAAAAAATCTATATGATAAGATATACCATAAATGCAAACATTATTCATGAATCAAAGGGTTTAAAAAACGTTGTGGTTCTTAGTAAGAAAACATGTCAGTATAATCGTCACCGATATCGTTTTAAAACGAAATAATAACGAGTATGTGGCATTTCTGCTGGCGTTATCGACATTTATCGAAATACATTGGTATTACCCATTTTGAAACGACGACAGTAACGACATCGTCCCACTGCCCAACTGCCAAAAATAGTGCTTGTTGAAATTATGTATAATTAGATGTCGGTAGTTTGTAAAATTATTTATATATGTATATGGGTGATAAAGGCCTTCTGGGGAACCGAACACCCAAAAATAATATGGTTAACGCATTATTTGCGTACCTCAGTGGTAGTGAGGAAATTTCAGGATACCCAACAGTTTTTTATAAATATTTTTCAGTAGTGACATCTTTGACAAATGTTCAAAAAGGCGAGCTCTCTCTCGATCTATGATTCGTCCTTTGCCGTTGTAATAATTGAGATCATGATACAGACAGAGATAAAGAGATGTCTAACTTATTCCAGTATGAGAGCGCTTCAAAATTAGCGTTTTTTATAACATTTTCCATTATGGCCAGATCGGACGGAATAATATTTTTTGAGAATTTAAATTAAAACATCCAATATTTAGTACAAAAAAAATTACTATGTAGTGGTTATTTAATATATGGAGAAACTATTTAAATCTTTTTAAGGTACGTTAAAACAAATGACTTTTGACTTTTCAACACCCAATAAAAGGCTTTAAGCTTTTTAGCTCTCAACCAATAAATGTTTCCAACCATTTTACATTGAAAATAATACTATGATGCTTCACATTTCGAAACGTTTCATCAAATACATTTAAATTTCACAAATCTATTTAATTTTCATTGTTTTACATATTTTATAAGTGGTCTTGAAAGATGCAACAAATCCCTCCGTTTACATATTTTTTTGGTAAAATTTCAATCTGGCCATCGCTCGTTTCCAATTGCTAAACGTCAAAACCTCCTGAATTTCGACAGCTGATCATGTTCAAGAGATTTTGACATTTAACAATTGCTCTCTCACTTTTAATTAGAGAATTTGATACTGATACCGAGATAAAGAGATGCCCAACTCTCCTGTCACTGGAAATGTGAGAACCGCGCACCTACCAAAGTTTGACAGTTAACAGGCGTATCCAGTAGGTTTTGCCGTTTGCAATTGGAATGATTGGAACGGCCAGATCGAAATTATACCGAAAATATATGGATTTGCTGCCGCTGTCCAAAATCTTAAATGAAAATGTAAAACAGTGAATACTAAAGAAAATGTGAAATATAAATATATTTCTTAAAACGTTTTGCAATGTGATGCATAGTAATATTAATTTTCAATTACCAATGATTAAAAACATTTATTAATTGAAAACTAACAAGCTTAATTCACATTATTAAGTATTGATCGTTCAAAAGTCAAATGTTTTAATATATCGTAAAATCATAAAAAAATATTTAATTAGTTCCGCGGTATATTAGAATTCCAATAAAAAATAACTTTTAATTGTAATAAATGTTGGTTGTTTTATTTTAAATGCCTAAAAATCATTCTTTTCTCCGATCTGCCTACAATGAAAATTATATAAAAAACGCTTATTTTGATTCGTTCTCACACTGGAATAAGTTGGGCATGCCTTTATCCCTGGAATGGTATAAGGAGCATCATGAAAGAGGAGTAGAGAAACTATCAGCTGATACAATGTAAACAAAGGCACAGCTGAGAGGTGCCCATGGCGTCTAGGCTGGAGTTTCTATTGGCTATTTGACCGGAAAATGGTGTGTTATTTTGATAAAATTTATTGAAAAGTTGTCCCAAAAATATTGGTTATATGTAAAACTTTGATATTTTTCATAATAAAATCGGGTTATTTTATTACTTATTCCTAAATTAGCAAATATAGGAATAATTTTTAGTTTAATATTTATGCCTTTTTTAACTGTAAATACTCACCACCGAAATATGTTAAGTTGATATAAGCAACCATGTAAGAAACGGGATTCAAAAAATGCAAATTTTACGAAACTGAGTACAAATTTCATAATTTACGAAGTTGATTTTCATAATAAATGGATTTCGGGAAATTTGATAGTAGTATATCTCGAACACACAATACCCACCATAATAATCCGCATTAAAGATTTTCTAAACTTAATTTAAACATTTTGCCAGTATTGCTATTGAGCAGAGCAAGGTTATGGAAGATAATTTTAAGCTGCTTTTTATAAAAGAAATATATCTACTCTATTTTATATTATGACTTGTATACCATAGATAAGTATATGCATTTGTGTGGTTGTATTAGTTGTAAATAAAATTTGTTCATAGTTTCGTTAGTCCTGGCTACGACTTCTATAAACAATTTATTTAATAATATACAGATTATATTTAAAAACGAAACATAGGATTATATAATAAAATAGTAATTTTTTATGTAGAGATTGTTAATGAAATATTGCACATATTTCCATCACCTATAGACTTATGTATAATACTAAATTCTGTTACAGTAGTTATTTTTTCTGGTCCTCTAATTGTAAAACTGAATTTCCAGTTTGTTTAAATGAGTTCAACCTGCCCCCACTCTACCCGGGTAAACTGGCGCTCCCTAATAAAACGCAGCTCAATTCACCATCTGATGACCATATTAATACAATACCACTCAACACAACTCACCATACTTCCACATCAATCAACCCACTCAACAAAAAGGATGGGCAAAAGGGAAAGCGGACAATTCGATCTACACAAACCGCACATCAACTTTCGCTGAGACACTGCGCCGCTACTCTACCGCGATTATACCTTTCGACCTCCATCCGCAAGAACTCGATCGCCAGCTCCAGAAAATCGGAACAGGATTCTCGCCGTCCCGATTTTCGACACTTATTTTGATTAACATTAAATTGTGCAACATTTCTAATTATAAAAATTATAATTCCGAGAATGAGATTGTGAAAATACAAACAAAGTTCACGTTTATCAAAAATAAATTTCGTATACTTTTAATCATGGTCCTTCGAGCTATTCCGAATGGCACTATTGGTTTCCTCCAAGAAAACAAAAAATACATTAAAATCGTGGTGACAAAATTTTAAAAAGGTGAAACAAACCACAAACTAAAACAAAACAAGTGCAGTGAAGTGACAAAAGTAATAACTAATAACTTTACATACATTTGTAACATATACAAGATAAAGACAGACAACCAAAAAAACCGCTAAGATTAAAAAACAAAAAGTGCAGTGCCCCAAAAAAAAATACGTATACAAACAAAAAATAAAAAAAGGGCAGTGAAAAAAAAAACAAAGCTGTAATGACAAAAAACATTTCAGTAAAACAAAAAGAAAAACAATAAAATAAAAACGTTTTACCTGGCTAAACCGCAAGCCGGGCGCGAAACCCAAAACATAAAATAAAAATAAAAACAAAATAAACAGGTAATTAAAACAAAAAGTTAAAACAACTATACATACAAACAACAACGCGCACGAGAAGCCAGGCAGCTGGAAGAGTAGAAGAAGAGTACGCACGTACTATATGTATATTATCCCCTCAAAAAACCCTTGATGAAGGATAAAGTGAGTCGTATCGTTTGCTTTTCATTTATTTCATGATGCATTTATGTATGTAAAAGATTGCAGTTTTTTAGCACAAAAACTGTAATAATAATTAAAATAGAAAAAACAAAACGGTTTAAAAATTTAATATACCGAACTGTTTTAAGTTACGACTTTATTTTGCGATTGTCTCAGATATATTATTAGTAAATAAAAATTTACTGCCTTCTATAATTAGCTTTGTGTATTCAAACAGTAAGTCATCCCAATTAATCTCAGAGAGCAGATTGTTGAATCGTTCAAAATCACAAAATGCAAAATTAAAACCAATCCCATCAATAGGTTTAACAGGAGCGAAAAGATAAGTATCCACCTCAAACGCTAGCGGAGAATGATGAATGGTGGCAGGAGTAATTGAAGATAATCCATCAAGAAATTTTAAATTATCACTGAGGAAGACTAAGTCAAGAAAACGATCGAGACTGTTTGAATAAGAGTTGATTTGAATCAGATTGAGACTAAGCAAGCTATCAATGAGAAATAACTCCTGAGAAGATGAAAAAATGGAAGGAATAAGAGCAGGACTATAGGAACAACCCGGCCAGACGATATTGCTTAAATTAAAATCACCCAGAACACAAATATTATTCTCTTTCACCTTATTTAATACCAGAGAGGAAATATTATTTGCGTGCAACTTATACAACTCTAGAGGACTATTAGGAGGGAAGTATGAGACTGCAATGAACAGAGCGTCATTGATACAAATACATACATAGTTGGTCCAGAATAGAATCATCATTATTAAGCATAATTAAACGAGGACGATATTTAACAGCCATTTTTTTCATGATCTCTGTTGCGGAAGACATAATAGAGATTTGAGTCAAAATATTCACTATCAAAGTAACTGGAATTCAGCCAAGTCTCAACAATAACGATAATATCGAAATCCAAATGTCAAGAAATAATGCGAATAATATTTGACTTACACCTAATACCTGATAGATTTTGGTAGTACACCTTAAGACAGGAGCCAGTTCAAGAAGGTGCAGAAAACGCATGAAAAAAATCGTGACCAAAAGGCGCATCCACTTATCTGTAGCGATGTTTTCCCCTCCCTTTGGAAAAAACTTAAAGGGACGCAACTTAATGCCAGAAGGCCACACTGAAGAGGAGAAAACGGCATTAAAAAAAGATGGGGCACACCTAACTTAAAGTTTATCCTCTTAAGATTATTAATATCAGTATCTTTCTTAATTAATTTATAACATAAAAGATGTTCTCTATCAACATTAGCGACAAAAGATATAATATCTTCTTCAGTGACTGAGTTTTTAGAGGCAGACAAATGAATCCATTTTTTGGGTATGACGACATCGAGATCACAATTGGCATTAACACCAACAACAGCTGAAGCAGCTGGGTATTTTTTGTTCCTAGTACTCACTTTTAACTTCACATTTCCATTAGCAGTAATTGAAGTAGAAGAGTTTAGATTAACAGAATCATCAACGGTAACGGATTGAGCAGCATTGACAGCGACAGAGGGACGATCTGGCTTAGCAGCAACTGTTGGATTGCTTTTGGCTTTCGATTGAGTGTTGATATTACTAGCAACAGCGTCAGCATATGTACTGGCATAATTAACAGCATTGGGAGCAGCAGGAGGTCTAGTCGCAGGAGCACAGTAACCCTCGCTGACAATACCAGAAGAATCTGAAACAGCAACATTGGACGGGCTGTATTTGTACCATTATCAGCAGCTGTAGAGAGAGTGGAGCAAGCAGCAGACGGAGCGGCAGAGATTGCTTTCGGTGTAGCGGGGGCGAGATAGTCCATACTCACATTATCAGTAGGAGCTGAAACAACAACGTTAGATGACGGAGCATTTGTACCCACAATAATTGTAGAAGTGGGAATGGAGTTAGCAGTAGTTGAACCTGTAGAGAATGCTTTCGGTATAGCGGGAGCGAGATAACTCACACTCACATTATCAGCAGAAACAGCAGTGTTAGACGGAGAAGCAATTGTAGAAGCATTGAGAGTGGAGTAGGCAGCAGAGAGAGCATTCGAAGCTAGTGCAGAGAACTTGCCGTTATCGGACAATTTCTTTTGCACAATGCAGATCTCTGATTTAAGTTTGTTTAGTAAAAACAAAAAAGCGGAGGCAAACCGAAAATAATTTAACAAGAAAAATGAATTAATCACACATAAATTTACATACATATATATATGCAAACACACATATATACAAACATATGTACATACCTGCATAAGCATAACTTCATAAAATAATTACAAAAAGAAATATTTGAAAATATAAAACCAAATATTAAAACAGAAACAAATTAAATATAACCTAAACGGATATATGTATAACTTTTTTCAATTCCGATTTTAAACTCTCTCTGCTTATCAAAATAAATATAATAACATTTATACAAGTTAAAGACGACCTAGTCGTTTTAATGCAGATTATATTCTGAGCTTTAATAAATTACTCCACGATCAACCAACCCAATATTTTACCAGATGCACCGATTGCCGCATTGCGGCTTGAGCGCAATTAGTAGAGTTTGGCAATAATTATTCCTCATTTTCCTAAGTGCCGCATTTCGGTTTGAGCTCTTAATCCATTATCCGCTAGTGGAGCGCAATGTATTGGTACTTCATTGGAGCACGACATCGTTGTTGCTATGCTCGAGTATGAAATGGAGCAGCGCACACCCGAGAAGCTGTGCTTGTTGTTGTTGTTGTGATAACGCATGCGCTGAGTGATAATGATGCTCATTATTGAGTAAAAGATCAAACCGCTCACTGCAGCCAAAGAAATTGTAGATGTAGCTACACTTGCTATCTTAATTACCCTCCTTATCAAGTCCGAAACGTCCCCGTTGCGGTAATCCATCAAGCTTACGCGGGACAATTCAAGAGATGTCGTGTGTTGCTTCAAGTACTTCATAATATTGTTAAAAAGATATTGTGATATGTATTGTAAAGTATTGGTAATTGGAATGGCTTGGTTGATCATAATATTACATTTTAAATTACAGTATTACAGATTCAATTGTTTAGCGCTCTATGAATAGTTGCTAATATGCTTATATCGGGTGATTTTTTTGAGGTTAGGATTTTCATGCATTAGTATTTGACAGATCACGTGGGATTTCAGACATGGTGTCAAAGAGAAAGATGCTCATGAATAGACTTACTAACGAGCAACGCTTGCAAATCATTGAATTTTATTACCAAAATCAGTGTTCGGTTCGAAATGTGCTTCGCGCTTTACGTCCGATTTATGGTCTACATAATCGACCAAGTGAGCAAACAATTAATGCGATTGTGACCAAGTTTCGCACTCAGTTTACTTTATTGGACATTAAACCAACCACACGAATGCGTACAGTGCGTACAGAAGAGAATATTGCGTCTGTTTCTGAGAGTGTGGCTAAAGACCGTGAAATGTCGATTCGTCGCCGTTCGCAGCAATTGGGTTTGTGTTATTCGACCACATGGAAGATTTTACGCAAAGATCTTGGTGTAAAACCGTATAAAATACAGCTCGTGCAAGAACTGAAGCCGAACGATCTGCCACAACGCGACACAGCTCGCGATTCTATGGCCAAGTTCATCTCAAGAAATGGACCCGTAAGTTACATTTTAACGCCTTTAACTATTTTTTGTGGGGCTACGTCAAGTTTCTAAAGTCTACAGAAATAAGCCAGCAACTATTTGGAAGACAACATTTCCGAAGAAATGGTACCTAAATGCTCTTTCCAAAAAGTTGCCCAAAATTGGACTTTTCCGAATGGACGTCTAAGATGTTAAAACATTTAAATGAAATTATCTTCAAAAAGTAAATGTCATGAACCAATCTAACGTTTCAAATAAAGAACCGATGAGATTTTGCAAATTTTATGCGTTTTTTTTTAAAAAAGTTATCAAGCTCTTAAAAAATCACCCGATAGTTATTACAGATTCCTTCTCGTAAATGTTAATGTAAAAATTCAAAATTGATATGATTGTATTTATTATTTATTTGTAAGGATTTTTTGTGTGTAAGTGTGTGGGTTAACGGAAAGTATCATCTGAGATTACTTTTATGGATTTTTTTCCATCTATTAGAACCGTGGTACCTAAATCTCTTTCCACTACCTTTTCGACATAAATTCTATCAAATTTATTTCCAAGCCGTTTATTTCTTTTCAAGAATACTTTCTCTCCCGATTCATATGTTTTCATCGTTTTATTTTCGTTTCGTTTGTCTAAGGTTTTCTCTTGCACTTTAAACAATCTTTCGCGTATTACTTTCAATTCTTCATTTGAACAATTTTGAAAAACATCAATTGGCTTGGCACTGATTGTGGAGTGAATGCTGTTGTAATATTTATATGTTGCTAATAGTATTAGATCTGTAGTCTCGCACAACTATTTCCATTAAATTTGAATGGAATCTTTCAATTTGCACATTACTTTCACTGTGTAACGTCGGAATGAAAAATTGTTCAATTGAAAAATTGTACCTGAGGAAACTTTTTATTGTCATAGAATGAAAAGCTTTCTCATTATCTGAAATGATTGTTTTCGTGTTTTTAAATATCAATATAGTCCAGTCATTTAAGCTTAAATTAGGTAAGAATCTTGGAATCCGGGATACCAAGCTGTAAGTCTGTAAATACTTGTATATTGACACCCTAAAAGTTGTCTCAAAACCTAAATATGGTAGGGTGTACGCTACTATTAAATTTCAAGGTCAAAGGTCACAAAAATCGGTTTTTTGCGCTTTTTTGTAAATATCTCATTTCCTATGGGTTTTTTTGCTATTTGTATTTATTATCAATATTGTAGAATACAAAATTCTCTAAAAATTTTGTTTGAAAAAATTGTTCATACTGTGAACCGTTTTCGAGATAGAGGGCGGAGAGCGCGCGGTCACAGCATCACTTCAGGTCAACCGGTGCCTGCGGTCAAAAACGCGTCATATATAGTTGATGAACTATCGATAAATCAATGATTATAAATATTTGTCAATTTTTATTAACTATTATATCATATTTTATCATTTTTACCTAACCCATCCACTTTTTATTCAGTATTAATTTATTTAACAACACTTACCTGCCTATGTAATTGCAGAATTGCTAATGAAAATATAGGAATTATACTTGAATTTAAACCTAATTAATATTAATAACTTCTTACATGATAAAAAAAAACAAATAAATTATGAATTTATTTTTTTATTAAAAAATATCATTCAACACATTTATTTTTATTAAAAGTAAAAAAATGGAATAAAGGGTACAAAAACTACAATTTATAATTTTAATCATCTCCTTCCTCTTCATCGTCGTCTTCCGGCTGCTGGTAAATTTCAAACTGGTCTTCATTATCGTCTTCAACGACATTTGTCTCAAGTTCTTCCATGATTTCGGGGTCAAAAGTTCCATCTTCGTTAATGTCGCTCTGATATGGTAGAGCATTGAGACAAGCTTGCCCATTACATTGGCCACAAGCTAAAGAGCATTGCATGCCCGCTTTCCTGCATCCGCATCGCGAACCACAACCACTCTTGCAGTTGCAGAAAATTGTATTTAGCAAATGTTCTGGAGCAGGTGGTAAAATTGTCATGATAGGTCCTGAAAATCGTTTCGTATTGTCCAACCCCATACCTGGGGTTCCAAATCATGCCCTAACCAAGTTTGAACTTGATAATATACACGTTCGAAATGTTGATGAGCAGCTGCACTTGTTGGTGGAATATTTGAAAGCTGCACAGGTTTATTAAGTTTTGTAGACTTGACGTAATGCATATAACGAAGATGATCGAGACTTTTCACAGATTTCGGAGCATTATAGTCTGCCAATAAGGTTTGAGTTCCACTATCTAATAATCTCTGGGCCGAACAATTTTCTTCCTCAAATGCTGCAGCTAGTTCATCCAAATATGTCAGTTTCTCAAAAACTTTGAAACATGATTTTTTTTCCTTTTTAAAAAGCGCAGAAGTTGCTTCACATCCACATAATGCGTGAAGAATTAAAATATGTGTTTTGGAATGAGGATAATTATCAAAACTTTTAATCGAGTATATCTCCTTTTTTCCATTACCTTTCCCAACTTTTTTAAAGAAAATTTCTTGTTCGTAAGACAGTGTACGCCCAATTAAAATGACGAGTAAATCAATATCTTGTCCTATTGTAACTGCAGTTTTTTCAGATTTTGATTCTTCAATTGCAGATTCAACAATAAGAACATCCGCATCATCTCTGGCTTGTTTAGTAGTAATATTTGCAGATTGTAATTTTTCAATTAACATATTAATGAGCCTATCTTTGTTATTTCGATTTGATAAGAATTTTTCTTGAGTAATTGGTACAATTATTGTTTCGTCGAAACAGACTTCATACGTTTTTGAAAGTGCAACAGTTCTTCTCTGCTGCTCCATAGCTTTTACGTTCTTACTGTAGCCTGAATATCCGTCAACTCACCTCGTTTTTTACGGAGTACGGCACGATTCCGATTACTTTGGCGGAGGGGTAAAAAAACCGAATTTCCGTATAAATGGAGTATGTGCGGATAGGGGAGCTTCTCCAGAGAACAAATATCCAAAAATAATATAAAAATAACTTTCATTTTTTAAAATATTCACGATTAAAAGTTCAAAAATTTTCATTAATAACACATGGTATTTCTCTATGTTTCACTAAATTTTTTCACGTTTTTCACTCTGTATATTTAAATATACACTCTAAACATTAAAATAAGATCACATTTCACTTTTATTTTGGTATATTTTACCTAAATTTATTAATTTAAAAATCACTTAGCACACTCATCGTTGAAAAGGTTAGATTGTTTACAATTATGAGGAAAACGAGCCTTGCCACATCTTAAAGAGCAAATATGTAGGATTTTTAACAATTTTTCTTTGTTTGCTTTTTCGCGTGATTCTTTTTTCTATATTAACTATAAAAAAATTCTTTCTACATGTATATGTGTAATATGTGATTTATGTGACTGAAGTACTTTCGCATAGTACTCCTTTCTGCGTTAAAATAAAAAAAAAATATATTGAGTTTCGTTACAAAGTGGTTATATATTTTGGTTATCTTGCACTGATATTGAAACAAAATTTGAGTTTTCGTTATAAAATGGTTAAGTTTTGGTTATTATATCTGTCAGCGCTTTCCATTTATTTTTGATAATACGTTTTTTTGTATATTAGGTGACAATATATATAATATTATTATATAAAATTACTATATAATATTACTTATTTGTTTATTAAATTAAATAAAGAACATATCCACATGAATGGATAGAGGAATTTTTGGGAAAAAAGGCATTTCAGCGAATTTCCTTATTATCATATGGCAGCGCTCCATTTCGTCGTAATTTTTAGCACACACATGATGTTCACTACGAGTGTAAAATGTAATTTTTAAAATAAAGATTTCTTCGGTAAAAAGACTGTTAAAAGTGTAAAATGTGGATTTATTTAAAAGTTTATAGTTTAATTCAATTAATTTGAAATGAAAAATGTAAGTAAAGTGTGTTTAATGTGGTAAAATAGCTTGTTGAAATGTTCAAATTTTGGGAATTTTGAACTTAAAGGTCGAATATCTCGTAAACTAAGCGTTTGGGGTACCTATAACCCTATATATTTTTTAATCAGGAGGACTTCCTCTCTCTCCAACGGTACCTTCAACTTATAGTTTCTCCTTCTTCTTGTTTCCGTTTTGCTGCTTGGATACAGTTTTTACTAATGTAAACACTTCGGCACTTTTTATGCACTTTAACAGAGGTTACTGATTTTAAATAATCAATTTTTCGACTCTTGCAGTTCGTAGAGATTTCATACCGCGCACTACTTCAATAAGCGATTCACCACCCGAATCTGACTTGTTCATAGAAAACACAAATCAGCCATAGTTTTTGAAATTGTACGTCCGTAGTTTACCAAGATACGATTCAAACTGAAACAAAGAGAAGACGGTCGTAACTATACATCTTGAACATCTGTCCCTACTGGTTATAAATAGAAAGGTCCGTAGTGTATAATAGGGGCTCGTATAATTCCCAGGTATAATTTTTTGACGTAGTGGAAGGATTTTAAAATTTACAGATTTTAAAGAAGATGTACTTAATTATTTTCTATTTAAAATGTCATTAGTGTTAATGGGAATATAATTATATTATGATTTAAGTGTTTCTTAATTATTTTTTAATTTTGGGAAACGGTGATCAGTATTATTGAATAGATATAGATTTAAGGCTTGAAGAAAATGATAAAATATAATATAAGAGTTAATAAAAATTGACAAATATTTATAATCATTGATTTATTGATAGTTCATCAACTATATAGGACGGGTTTTTGACCGGAGGCACCGGTTGACCTGAAGTGATGCTGTGACCGCGCGCTCTCCGCCCTCTATCTCGAAAACGGTTCACCGTATGTAAAATTTTTTCAAACACAATTTTTAGAGAATTTTGTATTCTACAATATTGATAATAAATACAAATAGCAAAAAACCCATAGGAAATGAGATATTTACAAAAAAGCGCAAAAAAACGATTTTTGTGACCTTTGACCTTGAAATTTAATAGTAGCGTACACCCTACATCTTCTTACATCTTAGTGCATCTTTAATATCTACCATGTGTCGTGAAGAAATAGGTTTAACAACCGCGTATTTGGAAAATTTGTAGATACATGTTAGGAAGTGTTGCTTATCAGTAAAAAAAATGTCGACGTGTAAGATCTCGCCTGGCATGGAGGGGATAGGAGTTTTGCCGATTTCGAGGTTGGACGGTTTACGCTGATATTTATTTTCTAAACAAATTTTGCAATTCGAAATTATGGATTTTAACAATTTTTTTCACATCGGGGAAAAAATAATCGCGTATTATTTGTTTGAAATTTTCTTGTAAGCAGCGATGTGCTCGATTATGCTCTGTAACGAGGGTTTCAAGTTCATCGATTTTGTTGATTAAGTCAATAACAAATGTTTCGGTATGTCGAAATTTTATACCAGGAAAAATAGACACGAGAATGTTTTGTAATTCCCCTAGGATTGTCAGATTACAGTGAATTGCATTAGTTGTATTGGGATTAATTACATTTTTTAAACTTCTTCTTCTTAATTGGCGTAGACACCGCTTACGCGATAATAGCCGAGTTAACAACAGCGCGCCCGTCGTTTCTTCTTTTCGCTACGTGGCGCCAATTGGATATTCCAAGCGTAGCCAGGTCCTTCTCCACCTGGTCCTTCCAACGGGTGGAGGTCTTCCTCTTCCTCTGCTTCCCCCGGCGGGTACTGCGTCGAATACTTTCAGAGCTGGAGTGTTTTCGTCCATCCGGACAACATGACCTAGCCAGCGTAGCCGCTGTCTTTTAATTCGCTGAACTATGTCGATGTCGTCGTATATCTCGTACAGCTCATCGTTCCATCGAATGCGATATTCGCCGTGGCCAATGCGCAAAGGACCATAAATCTTTCGCAGAATTTTTCTCTCGAAAATTCGTAACGTCGACTCATCGGTTGCTGTCATCGCCCAAGCCTCTGCACCAGATAGCAGGACGGGAATTATGAGCGACTTATAGAGTTTAGCTTTTGTTCGTCGTAGAGCAATCCTGAGTTGGATTTGCAGGCTGTTGGTGGTGTTAATGCTTGTTCCTAAATAGACGAAATTATCTACAACTTCAAAGTTATGACTGTCAACAGTGACGTGAGTGCCAAGTCGCGAGTGCGACGACTGTTTGTTTGATGACAGGAGATACTTCGTCTTGGCCTCGTTCACTGCCAGACCCATATGTTTTGCTTCCTTGTCCAGTCTGGAGAAAGCAGAACTAACGGCGCGGGTGTTAAGGCCGATGATATCAATATCATCGGCATACGCCAGCAGCTGTACACTCTTATAAAATATGGTACCTTCTCTATTTAGTCCTGCAGCTCGAACTATTTTCTCCAGAAGCAGGTTGAAGAAGTCGCACGATAGGGAGTCGCCTTGTCTGAAACCTCGTTTGGTATCAAACGGCTCGGAGAGGTCCTTCCCGATTCTGACAGAGCTTTTGGTGTTATTCAACGTCAGTTTACACAGCCGTATTAGTTTTGCGGGGATACCAAATTCAGACATCGCGGCATAAAGGCAGCTCCTTTTCGTGCTGTCGAAAGCAGCTTTGAAATCGACTAGGTGGTGTGTGTCGATTCTTCGTTCACGGGTATTTTCCAAGATTTGGCGCATGGTGAATATCTGGTCGGTTGTTGATTTTCCAGGTCTGAAGCCACACTGATAAGGTCCAATCAGTTTGGTGACGGTGGGCTTTAATCTTTCACACAATACGCTCGATAGAACCTTATATGCGATGTTGAGGAGGCTAATCCCACGGTAGTAAATTCCAATTGTTGGGCATGCTTTCGTCCGACCATATTTGACAAAGAAGCTGATGCATGCTCCTTATCAGTTCTTCGCCGCCGTGTTTGAATAGCTCGGCCGGCAGTCCGTCGGCCCCTGCCGCTTTGTTGTTCTTGAGGCGGGCAATTGCTATTCGAACTTCTTCATGGTCGGGTAATGGAACGTCTGCTCCATCGTCATCGATTGGGGAATCGGGTTCTCCTTCTCCTGGTGTTGTGCGTTCGCTGCCATTCAGCAGGCTGGAGAAGTGTTCCCTACATAATTTAAGTGTGCTCTGGGCATCGGTGACTAGATCACATTTGGGGGTTCTACAAGAGTATGTTCCGGTCTTAAAACCTTCTGTAAGCCTCCGCATTTTTTCGTAGCAGCTGTTCTTTTGCACTTTCCGAAAACCAGTGGTTTCGGTTGCAGCTGTACGTAAGGAATTTGAAATGCCGTCCCACAGTTCCCTTATACCGAGTTGTTGACGAGTGCTCTCAGAGAGCAGGAGTGCAAGCCGAGTAGAAAACCAATACGGCTTGTTTAAATATTGTTTAGCAACCGCCGACCTCTTCTTTTTATTAACCTTACTTCTGTATGGCGTACGACGTGCGATTCGTCTATGAAAACCAGCACTATTCAACACATTCCCTACTGTTTGGGATTTATTTTTTTTTGGTACATTTCAAAAATGGATAAGCATATGAAACTGAACATTTTAAGAAACAAATTTAAATTTTAAGTGTGCTTAAATCTGCTGTAATAGCAGCCACTTCTATTTACAACAGGATAACAACCCAAAACACCAATCTTATCTTGTATGTGCAGAGTTGTTATGGAATTAAAAATAACTCCATAGGTCCCGCAATCACCATACATTAATCCTATTCAAAATGTCTGGAACTTTTTGGAAAGTCGTATTCGAAAACACCGAATTTCATCAAAATAAGGCCAAAAAGCTGGATCATGGACTTAATGGGTCAGAATATCCGGAAATAATACTATAAATAGATTGGAGAGCATACGTCGACGTCTAGGGACAATAATAGCAACAAAATGTAGGCCAAACACCGCTAAACCTATTGTGATTACTTTTAATTTATATAAATAATCATTGGTGTACGTAAACTTTTTTGATAGGCGCATTTTTAGCTTTAGCAATAATTTTTTTATTTGTGTAAAAAACAAAAATATTTTGATATGATATATTTAATGTTAAATATGCATGTCTTGAAATGGATAGAAAAAAACTACAAAATTTATTAATTTTAAATCAAATAAACGTGTTGTAATTTAATAGAACTAGGTGTATGTTAACTTTATTGGTCCACTGTATACGTATATATTTTCTTGATCTGGAGGACCTCCTCTATCCGCGTATACCCATTTTAACCCCGAAATCGGGGGATGCTATTCTAAATCCCAGCCACAAACTTTGTTTCAAATGTCATAACAATAATATCTTTATTCATAGCACCTACTACTTTTTTTGATCGGTTTCAATTCTGATTCTGACAACTATCAGATTTCACAACACCCCTAAATAAAACAAGAAGTTTCAAACAGTTTTAAAAATAACGTGTTGATATACTTATCTATTATCTATATAAATAAAAATGAATCGTCAAACTGGATGTACGCGCATAACTCAATAACGCCTGGACCAATTTGGCCAATTTTTTTTCTTAAATGTTCGTTGAAGCTCAAAGATGGTTTTTACGGCGAGAAAAATTCGAATAATTTCCGGAAAACCCCTAAAAACAGCCCTTTCCTTTTCCCCATACAAACGTTATATAAAAATTAATGTTTGTTTGTTAGTAACACTAAGAGAGCGGTTGAACCAATCTTGATGAAATTTTTAAAGGTTGTTTGTTGTGGATCGGGAAAGGTTTAGAAACAAAATACCTTATACTTTTCATGAGAAGAAGTCGGAAAATTGGACAATTCCAAAAAGAAACATTTTCCATACACATTTTTTTCAATTTTTGTTTGTTTTGTTTTTTTCAATACACATTATGGTTTGTAAATTATTTGAATCGTTTAATTGCGGTCGCTTGCTTTTTTATTCCGGTTATGCAAAGGAAAAATTATTGAAAATTATTCAGTGAAGACTTTATGTGTGTTTCAGACGAAGTGATCAATTACAGATTGAAATTTGTTACGAAGCCACGAAGAGGTCGCGCTAATATTGGTCGGCGTTTTTTTTTGCCATCAACGTATGGCAGCCCACGGAAAGGCAAGAAGTACTCCCAAAATGCGATGACATATGTACGTGCGGAATTATGGATCGCGGTCAATCAGCTAGCGATTGTAACGATATCACAGCACGACTTTTTAAACAATAGCTGCGATGTTTGATGGTCTTTATCTTGAAGCAACCTATGGTATATATGGTGCTGTTAGATGCTGAATGTATTCTCTTGAGTAGCAAAAAAGAGGTTTGCCGCACGCACACATTCTTCTTTGGATGCGGATGGTGATTACACCAGATCAAATTGATGAAATCATTTAAGCGGAAATTCCAGATTCAGAGATAGATCCAGAATTATACGAAGTGGTGAAAACCAATATGGTTCATGGACCTTGCGAACCTTACAATCCCACTTTGGTTTGTATGTCTGACAATAAATGCACGAAACACTACTCATGTGCTTTTCTTTCGGAAACGGAAATGGGAAATGATGGATATTCACTGTATCGGCGTCGCTCACCAGACGACAATGGCAGAACATTTAGCATTTAGAGGCGTGAATATCGACGTTAACAACACATCGAAGTTGACAACACATGGATCGTACCATATTCGCCACTTTTGTCTAATTCACATTCAAAACTCATGTCAATGTTGAATATTGCAGATTGGTGAAATCGATCAAATACGTTTGCAAGTACGTCACCAAAGAAAGCAACATAGCGGTTATTGGCCTTGAACGATATGAGATCAGCAGTATCAAATGGGTCGATATGTGAACTGCAATAAAGCGCTTTGTAGGATATTTACTTTTGCAATTCATGAAAGTTTTCCGACTGTTGTGCGTCTCGCGGTTCAACTTCATTTAAGTCATTGCGTATTGTGAATGGTACAGTGTGTGCAACTTTTTGAGAAGCATGCCAGCAGTTGCATTTGCTGGAACATGATAATCACTGGAAACAGACGAAGGACAATGCGATAGTTACTTCGCATGCCACTGAAGTTCGCATACTTTTCGCGAAGATCATTTCGACATATCAGCCTTCAAATTCGCGTTAATTATGGGATACGAAAAAATGACATTGCCGATGACATTTTACATTGTATTCGCTAAGAATTGGAAATGGGCAAATTTCGGTTGATACTTCCAGTGGTTTGATATCAATTTCACCTCCCTTTTGTCAATTCACTTCAACGGAAGATGAACTCATCACGAATGTTTATCCGAACATTGGCCAAATTATCGTAACTGCAATTGCTTGAGTGCACGCGCAATTTTAGCTGCCAAAAATACCGATGTTAATGACTTAAACTGGAAGATTCAAAGTCAAATTCCGGGAGGTTTGCGCTCATATAAATCGATCGATCGTCTTGACAAGGAAGACGAAACCGTAAATTATCCAGTGGAACTTCCAAATTCTTTGGAGAGGCTTGGTATGCCCCAGCATGATTTGCGTCTCAAAGTTGGATCTGTCATTATTAGGTTTCGCAATCTTCATGCGCCGAAACTGTGTAATGGAACCCGAATTATCGAATACAAGGGACAGCCATTTCAGTTCAAACGTATTCAATTTCCAGGGAAAATTGCCTTTGCGTTGACAATCAACAGGACACAAGGAAATCGGAAAATGCTATGTTTTTCACACGGCCAGATATATGTGGCGTGTTGACGAGTTGAAAACCCATCTTCTCTGTATATTTACGCACCAGAACAGAAATCAAAAAATTATCTTTATTAAGCTGCGCTACATTAAAAAAATGTAGAAAAATCGAAAATAAATCATTTTCGACACAATATAATTTCAACTTTTTTTCATTTCAAAACACATAATTTTACGCAGGACAACGGCTGCGGGGTCAGCTAGTTTTTGTAATAAAAATGGTTTTGAAAAAATTGTCGGCTTAAAAGGCTATGTTTATCTTCCGTCTATTTCCATTGAAAAGATACAATCAGCAGTTTACCAAAATTTCAAACTCGCATAGTTGCCGTCTGTCACCTTCGGATCTGATTAATAGCAGAATCTGCGAAGCCCGCAAAACCGCAGCCCGAATCGGCTGATACGACATATCTTATGAGAACGCAATGTAAATGATCAGCCAACACTGCTTCTACCGCCTGCTTTACCTTAAAGTTGCCATACACGAACACAAATACGTCGTGTGTGGCGCTATGTGCACACAAAATTTCATTTTTCTCGTGTTGCCGAATATGAAAGATCGCAGACGAACAATTTTTCGCTTGCTTGTCGCACATGTTCACTGTGTAAAGAACGAACGAAAAATGGATTGGTATGTATGATCAGTTGCAAAAAATGAGTACTGCCTTATTTATTTTTTTAATTGAATACTGAAATACTGCTTAATTAGTCTAGACGGGTGGGAAGAGGGTAAACATTTTTCGAGTAGTACCCAAAATTACTGGAACTGAAAATGTTCAAGAACTACGTTAGGAATTTGTTCTAATATTTCGTTATTCCGGTTCAAAAACAAAAGTTATAGAGATGTCTCGAAAGACATTATATATGCTTTGTAGAGAAAGCGCTGCGAGAAAATGGGAAGATAAAACGTCATATATGGAAAAAAAGCTTCAAGAAGTGATGTAGTGTCCAGAAGGCGAATTTCAAACATGAAGCAATGATTTAAAGTATTTCATATGGGATTTAAAAAAGAAATGGGTATTGTCCAGTTATCCTGAAGAAAGATTTGTCAAAAAATACGAAGAATGGCCTAACTCAGAGAACGTATAATATAGAACGTATATATAAGCGTGTGAACTGTCAAGAGCCATGAATTTTCTATTAGTGGATTTCACCACTTTTGGCTCGGCAGGAGAAATTTTAACAGAAATGATAGAACAGAGCAGAGCATTGAATGAAAATGATGCTCAGAAATATACATTGTTTTTACAGACTCATGTTGGCCTTTTGGCTTATATTTTTATACTTTTACATATCATATCAATTGATATGAATATAATTTTGCGAATTTTTTTGAATTCATGGAAAATTGATAACATTTTAATTAAATCATGCTATTTTCATGGTAATATTTGTAGTTAATGGGCAAATGAGTTACTTTTTAAACATTCCTTATCTTTGATAATATTATATAATTTGGTATGCATGTATATATGCTATATATATTTCATATATGTATATATGCTACATATATTTCATATATGTATATATGCTACATATATTATCGTAATATCCTAAAAACATAATATATTACCATAATAATATATGAAATCATACCTCTTATCATTTAAAACTTTCATACACATCTATCCTGCAGATATGTATGCAAGTACAAATCAATTTCAAATCAAGATATTATCATTTATCAGTAATATAAAAAGCGCGCGCTTCTCTATATTTACGTACACACATATGTATGCATGTAGGCATGACATTCTCACACAAATAATATATGCGTACGCATGTAAATCAAAAAATACAAATTCTTCTGGAAAAACAACAATAGTCTTAAAAATCATCATACATACTTACAATATGAGTACACATGTAAATATGTGCGTATGACATTCCCACACAAACAATGCAAACACAACATACAAACTTACAAGCATTCACATGTGGATATGTCACCCGCAAAAATTACAAATATTGTTCTACAAAAACAACAATCGTTTGGAAAAGCATCATAAATCAATATGGCAGCCAAATTGCCGACGTCAAAATTTGTAGTAAATTACACAACAAGAAAATTTTCATTCATGAACGTAAACGTACTTTCAAAAAGCATATTCGATTCATTCATAAAAGCAGACGCCTTTACATCTCCCCGAGCATGCCTTGCCTACAAGCGTCTTTTCGCGACGATTTCAAAAGCTAAAAATCATAAATTGAATATATTTCCGAAATGTATGAGGAGGAAAAATTGACAACCTCGGAAATATAAGTCTTAAAAAATATTATAATACAATTGACAACATAGTTTATTTGTCGAATTTCAAGTCAAGAAATTTTTCAAAGAAAATATTCAATATTCTTCTGATTTTTGTGTACAGTCAATCCCGGTTATGTAGTACCCCGCTTAAATGAAAATCAAATCTCTCCCTCATCACTCTTAACAGCCTATATTATATCTTGCTGCATCTCACGATTTGTTTTTTTGAAATACCTAGAAATTACTGTTTTAAGTACGACTCATTCAAGTATCCGCACTCACTTTTGTACCATGTTATATTTTTATTTTTAACTAACTACAAATATCTGTATCTCTAAATGTGGCCCATAACCAGGATTGACTGTATTTGTCAAGGAATGTTAAAAATATTTTGTAATTCTGAAATATTTTTAAGCAGCTGCGTCAATATGTATGCACGCTTACACACAAACATACATATTTACGCTGGTTTGTAGGCGAAGCTGTACAGTGGCAAGGAAAGCGGTCATTCGTTTTTTTTTTCGGCACAGCTTGGATTTTCTACCAACAACACAGTGTTTGACTTTTTGATAAAACGTGAAGTTCGGCAATTGGTTGTCCGTGGCAACGGAGTTTTTGCATGAAACAATGGGTGTATATATTTACACACAAATTGGTGTGTAGACAAATTTACAAACACTATGCGAATGATTCTTTCAAATTTGTTTACGTGCACACACAATTACATATGTACATACATACATAGATATTTCTTTTTTTTTTTTTTTATTGTAGGAAGCATCGAAAGCCGGAGTGCGGGACTTTAATCCGCTAAACCTAATCTACTCCCACCTCATGTCTCTCCCACGGGACCACTAGACAAAGTATTACTTCATGGGAGAGAAGAAGACGTTTAAGTCTCCTATATTGCACGGACTGACTGACGCCTAATCTGTTCTAAATGTCTCAATTTTGTCATAATTTGATTTGCCGCTTTGCTGACAGCATTCCACTTTACAGAGGACTCGCACATAAGTGCTGTCATATTTTCCACCGTGATACTACCTCCAGTGGTGGTTTTCAGCTTTTCCCTTATACTAGAAAACCGAGGGCAATAAAAGAACACGTGTTCAGAGTCTTCTATACACTCTGTACACGTCGGACAGTATTGACTAAAGTCATGACGATATTTGAATAGATAGCTTCTGAAGCAACCATGCCCACTGAGTATTTGGGTAAGGTGGAAATCCAGGTCTCCATGTTGCCTACCTATCCACGAGTGTATGTCCGAAATCAGTCGGTAGGTCCACCGTCCTTTGCATTAAGTTTGCCACCGCTGCTGCCACATTGCAATGCTTTTTATTCTCTCATCTCTTTTTGCTGTGGTAGACGTCTCTGATAAGTTATATATTCGCGCGAATTCGTCTCCCTGGATGTCAATCGGTGCCATACTGGCTAATACCTCAGCAGCGTCATTTAAAATGGTTCGGAAAGCACTTATCACTCGTATTGCTGAAAGCCTATGTACTGTGTTAATTGGTCTAGCATATGATTTTGTTTCTAGCGCCTGTATCCATATTGGAGCCGCATACAGGATCACTGAACTTATTGCCTTAGCTATTAAACATCGTCGGCTGGATCGCACAGAGCCTTTATTTGCCATCATTCTAGATAACGCATTATATATTTTATTAGCTTTACTTGTAGCATTTTCTAAGTGTTCTTTGAACTTGAGTCTTGAGTCCACTATTACCCCAAGATACTTCAACTGCGGCTGTGAAGTAATCTCACATTCTCCTATGGTCAGTGATATTTTCTCCTCAATTTTCCTTGAGCTTATGAGCAGGACTTCTGTTTTCTGCTCAGCCAGCTCCAGACTCTTGGTAGTAAACCATCCGCGCAGACCATTTATGCTGTCATTGCATTTGATCCGGAGGTCATCCAGATGTTTAGCTACAGCTACCACTACGAGGTCATCCGCATAAGCGATTGTTTTCACATTTTTTGGTTGCGGTATTCTTAACACCCCGTCGTACATTAGGTTAAATAACAACGGGCCTAAAACCGAGCCTTGCGGTACTCCACTGGAGATAGTGTAGCTCTGAGTGCCCTCGTCCGTCTCGTATAGCAATATCCTATTTTGGAAATAACTCATTATAATATTTATCAGATAATGAGGAGCATCTATATCGTGTAGAGCTTTTATTATATTTGCCCAATTTGCGGAGTTGAACGCATTCTTCCCATCCAGGGTTTTTTTAGTATTTTTTCCTGCCACCTTTCCATCTTTTTCCACTTATTGCACATTTTGCAGTATCAACTACTTCTCTTAATGCGTCAATAGTGGACTTCTTTTTGATAAAACCGTATTGTCTCTCTGATAATCCGCCGGCTTTTTGGATTGCTAACTCCAAGCGGTTTCTTACAATGCTTTCGTACACTTTCCCAATTGTGTCGAGCATGCAAAGAGGTCGATAAGATGAAGGTTCTTCTGGTGGCTTTTTTGGCTTTGGGAGTAGAACCAGACGCTGTATCTTCCACGGATCAGGGAACACCTCTTCTAATATACACGCATTGTACATATTAACAAATAGGCTGGGCCTTAGAGTTATGGCTTCTTTAAGGGCTCTATTTGGTATACCATCTATTCCGGGCGCTTTAGAGTTTTTGATTTTTTTCGCAATAGCCAATAATTCGTCTTCTGTGACTAATAGGGGTGGCTCCGTAGCTTCGTTTCGTTTAATATAGGAAATTGAGGCATGTGTTGGGAATAACGCTTCGACAACATTTTTCATAAAGGATGCGTTCTTAGGTTGCTGAGACTTATTTTTAAACTTCGACATACAAATTTTGTATGCCGTTCCCCAGGGGATTATGTTCGCTTCTTCACAGAGCTTTTCGAAACAGGATCTCTTACTACGAATAATGGCTGACTTCAGGAGCTTTAAATGATTCTCTGAGTCTGATTTCGTTATCACCTCCCTGGTTACGCTGTAGGCGGTGTCTAGCTGAGTGACAGAGCTTCCTCAGCCTGGCGATTTCGTCGTTCCACCAGTACACCGGCTTCCTATTTATATTGTGTCTCGTCCTGCGCATAGTTGCATCGCATGCTGCAACTAGCTCCTTTTGCACAGCGGATACTAAGTGGGCGGCATCTTCGCCTGATGCCTTTGCCGCACTCCAGACGCTTTCAAAATCGTCAGTATCAAAGTCTTTTTGCCGCCAACTTCGTTTTCGAGAAGTATTTCTACGACAGAATTCCGTTTCCTGTGAGAACGAAACTTCGGCAATTATAGCCATATGGTCGCTATTTGTATACAAGTCTGACACCTTCCATTTAGTATGCCTGCTAAGCGCGTCGTTGGCAAACATTAGGTCTATTACTGATCCTATCTTTCCCTTTTGAAAGGTATTTTGTGTGCCACTGTTTAAAATCATAAGGTTTGTTTGACTCAAAAATTCTAGAATGAGGCGACCACGATGGTTTGTAATTCTGCTAGCCCAAGCAGTAGACCATGCGTTGAAATCTCCCGCTATTATTATTGGGGATTTGCTTCTGATTTCTAGAGACAACTCCAGGAGAAAATCTTCAAATTCAAATTAGGTCTATTACTGATCCTTTATTTCCCTTTTGAAAGGTATTTTGTGTGCCACTGTTTAAAATCATAAGGTTTGTTTGACTCAAAAATTCTAGAATGAGGCGACCACGATGGTTTGTAATTCTGCTACCCCAAGCAGTAGACCATGCGTTGAAATCTCCCGCTATTATTATTGGGGATTTGCTTCTGATTTCTAGAGACAACTCCAGGAGAAAATCTTCAAATTCGCTAATTGTTGCACTAGGACGAGCATAGCAGCTTACAAAAAATATTCCTTGTATATTCGCCCATGTAAAGCCATTATGGGTTTCATTGGAGCGAGATGTGAAGGCTTGTCCTTTGCAGGCCCATATTGCTGCTTTGGCACTTATATCTTTACACCAAGTGCTTTCCGAACGTTGAGAATATTGTTCGCTTAATATGGCGACATCTATGTTTTCTTCTAGCACCGTCTGTTTTAGAAGGTCTTGTGCTGCAGCGCAATGATTGAGATTAAGTTGCAGTATCTTCATTTTTTCGTTAACTTTAACATATCTGCGTATTTAGGACAGGCCGTACTAAGAACAGAGTGTTCCCCTTTGCAGAGCATACAACTCGGGGAATTCGTGCATGTGTTTGCCATGTGACCTGGGGTTCCGCAACGAGTACAAAGGGATGACCTATCAATGGGGCTGCTACATTTGGGTGCTATATGTCCTAGTTGGAAGCACCTAAAACAACGAGTAATAGGTGAAAATTCCCGGAGACGACAAATAGACCACCCGATCTTTACTTTACCGCACTTAAGTAAAGTTTTGGCATCCTCAGCTCGTAGGCATATAAGAGCTATTTGAGTGCCACTTCGAGTTTTCCGCAAATATTTTATATTTTGCTTCCCCAGGTTTTGGATCCCACACTCCTTTTGTAATGCCTCACAGATTTCTTCAGGGGTGGTTATCTCATCCAAGTCTTTACACATAATGGTAATATTATGAGTTTTTGGCTGTATTACGGCCATCTCACCAATAACTCCTTCTAGGGCACTTTCGAACGTGTCGGCTCTCTTTTCTGCTTGATTTTTTAGTTCAATTAGCAGGTCTCCTTTGAGGGTTTTTCTAATGTACCTCACGTTTGAACTCAGTTCTTCAAGGCCTCTGTCGCATTTTATTTTTTTTTTCAAAATATCCGCATACGACGCTCCCTCCTTTTTTGTTAAGATTATAGCGTCTGGTTTCGATCTGATTTTCTTCTCGATCGGTTTCTTCTTTCTTACGACGTCTACCCATTTCTCGCCAGCGCGCTTGTCTCCCACACTGTCTTTGTGCATGCATTCAGTGACCTCACTATATGTTGCTTGCACTTTATGACTCATGTTTTTCGGCTTCTTTGTTGGTGGCCAATATCCCAATACCTCGCGAGGTCTCTTTGGGGCATTTTTATCACTTTTGATAGGAGAAACCTGCGACGCTTTTCCTCCCATAACTCTTTTCGACGGGTGCTCTTGCTTTTCTGCCTTGTCATACAAGCTTGTGATACAGCTTATCAGATCCCGCATAGCTTGGTTAATATGTCTCTGACCAGACATCATGCTTTCGAGCTCTTTGATTTTTTTACCCAGTTTGCAGAAATTACTGGGATTTTCATTATTTTCATTATTTTGGGGCTGCTCAGATTTGCCACCTTTGCCTGCTTGGTCGGGATTTTCGCATATTTTTGCTGATCCAGCAGCGGTGGCCCCTTCAGGTTTGCCTTTTGGAGGCGTTCTCAAAATTTTTGAGTTCCTCCGAAAAGGATTCTCTGGTGTACATCCCAAACTGTTCTCAGAGGCCATAATTCTGCCAGAGAATAGTTGGGAACACCTGTCAGTGGGTACGTTCAGCCTTTGCCCTAATAAACCTTACTTATATTTTGATGGTTGGCAATGCCGTAACCGAAGCAAAACGAAGAGGGAGAAAAAGGAGAAACAAAACAAAAAAAAAACAGCTGATAGACTAAGTCAAAACGGCAAAAAGAAATTAAGTGCACGTTTTGATACGCTGTTATGTGGGGAAATTCCTATTTATTTTTGTTTTATGTATATAAAATTTATCAAAAAAGGGGCAGGTAAGTGCCAAATATATTCTATTGAAACCAAATCAAAGTACTTATCTAATTTTTGGTACTAGCACCCACTCAATCAGAAGTCCAGTTCCAGTCTCCCGGTAAGTCTCAAACAAAAACACACAAAAACAAGTCTGCTACCACTTTAAAAATCACCAATTCTTTCTGATGTTTTAGACCACTAAAAACACGTCTACTTTCACTAACATGCTCATGTATAAACATCTGTATAAGAGAAAATGCCTTCGGCCATATGTATGTGAATATGTGAACATTATGCGTATGGTTTTATAAAATCTTTTTACATACTTATGTGAATCTGTGCGACGGCATGGTCTTTTAAAACGTTATCAAAACCTATAATGACCAAAGCAAACAAATACATAAATCTGTATATAACACCATATAATAACTTAACAAAACTTTATTAATTATAATTATATTAATTATAAAATTTAGGTAATTATACAAATATGATTAATAGGATTCATCATTAAATATGTCAAATTGCACATATGTATGTACATGAATAATTATGTGGTTTGAAATCAAATATGTACATACATATGTATATCTTTCATAATATCTATAAATGTTATCCATAATCGTTTGCGCATTGTAAACTCGCGAATCTGTAAGCGTACATTTCTAAACATTGAAATTAGCATTACTTTTCTCATTTAAGCTTAGTACGCAGCTCTCAAGAAACGTAAAAACTTCATATAAAAAAACGCTTAAGAAACTGTCAAGATTCTTTCCTGCGACAAACTTACTTGTGCTAGTACGCAGCTCTCAAGAAATCTAGTACCAATTTTTGATACTTTTTTCAGTAAAATGTGAATATGGCAAACCTTGTTTTGCGAAGAAACATCAAATCAACAATTGTTTCTTGAAGGAAAATCGAAGTAATCGTCAAATTCATCCTAAATTAGTTGAAATCATTATTATGAAGTATATTCCATTTTGAAATGTTGTATAAAACCTACCAAACATCAACAACATTTCTTAAATCTCAATAAAAATATTTATGTTACCATACACATACACACATACATATTACGCACAAAGTTTGTTTTCTTTGTTTATTCTCTCTTGCTCTTCTAATGTAGATCATTCACAATGCGTAACCAGCTGCCAAAATTACTTGAGAAATAATGTATTTTTTTTCTTGAGCAATTACTTGAGAGCTGCGTACCAACCTTTAACAATGAAAATGCTCAATTCTGCAATTTACGACCCCTTCATGTTAAATATTGGTGAAATCCGCTAATAATATTTTTGTGGTGAAATCCACTAATAGAAAACTCAACCCCTCCAAAAAGAGGAACATTTTGACAATCTTCACACCATGAACCTTCTCTATAAATGTACGTTCTCTGCCTAACGCTTCCATTTTAGTATTTTAGTAATTCCAAGAGTTGTCTGATCGTAGTAAACGCCGGAAAACTAAAGACCTTCGCGAGCAGATACCTGTCCAGGAGCTTACTTACGCAGCTAGCGTTAGTCAAAGGATGTCAGGTATTGCTTCTACACTTACAAGAGCCATAAAATACAAAAAAATAATAGAAGCTCAGAAGCCAGAAATAAAAAAGTACACACCTGCTGAAGCCTTACAAATCTTTGTTGAAGGTGATTTTACAAGAAAACAGTGGGAGTTATTACATGAATCAAACAAGGGCATTTTTCCTTGTTATACGCTTATTAGAGAAACAAAGAAAAGCTGTTATCCAAAACAAGATTCAATACGAGTTACAGAGAAGTAACTCCAAGATTTACTCGACCACACTACTATAAGGCTGTCTTTATACTGAGGACGTTCTTCAAAACTGCACGGTAGCTGAATTAGAGAGTCTTGAACTTATTTCAAATTGGGGTTGCGATGGTTCACATCAACTTGTATATCAACAAAAATACTCGCTCTTTAGCTCTCCTGACGATGACGACTCCAACATATTTCAGAGTTCATTGGTTCTCTTGAGGTTGCAGTCACATATAGGTGACACCAAAAAAGTTCTGTGGCAAAATCCTACAGAAGAGGCTATGTAACAACACACACGAGGGAATTCTTTTTTTTTTATTATATTTTTTTTTAATATATATTCACTATAAAATCTTCGGTTGCACACGAAATTAGCCCTTCCTTACTTGTTTTATTTTAATATATTGCATTATTATATTCAATCATGCATTTTCATTCATAAAATCACTTAAAATAATTTTGTCCGGTTTTTGAAGGTAAATGTTCCTATGTCGACCGAGGCACCATGATGGTTGTATTGTGAACGTACACTTGGGAGGTGGGAAAGTAAAGTGAATGGTCACTTTTGCTACTCTCTTATACCATGGTAATAATGGTACACAACAAATGCAATGCTAGAGTAAAAGGAAGAATTATTCAGGGGTATTGTGGAATCCCAGACAGAATTGCTTAGCTGTCAGAATTGCAAACCAATTCTGATTTTCAATGGTGTCACAGAATCTGTTTGGATTTTCGTCGTTTCGAACATGCCCAAAACCAATATTCAAATCAGCTGTTTACTAATCTGACAAAACTTGCAAATGAATACATTTGGAAGCAATCCTATTAAAGCTTTTAATAAGTTTCGAATTTAAAGAAAGAGTTTAGGAGATAACATTTATCGAATGAACGCACATGTGTGTCGTCTATGGCCCCTTTTAGGATACCGTAGCATTTCCCACGATTTGAATTTTTCCCGTAGAAACGTGTCAGCTGATTGCTCTCTCACAACACAGGGTTACCACTCTCGAAATACCGTAGTAATTATAAAAATTGTCTTCAATATGTTTGAAATTTTCTTAAACTAACTTATAATCAGAGTAGAATGCTATTATTTATAAATATATAAACTATTTTTAGTAGTTTGTTTTAATTTTTGATATTTTCTTCTTCTTATTAATTGGCGCAG
This sequence comes from Bactrocera neohumeralis, assembly GCF_024586455.1. Classification (NCBI taxonomy): domain Eukaryota; kingdom Metazoa; phylum Arthropoda; class Insecta; order Diptera; family Tephritidae; genus Bactrocera; species Bactrocera neohumeralis. The sequence goes on along the minus strand of NW_026089983.1, from coordinate 54,161 downwards.
ACACCGCTTACGCGATTATAGCCGAGTTAACAACAGCGCGCCAGTCGTTTCTTCTTTTTTGCTACGTGGCGCCAATTGGATATTCCAAGCGTAGCCAGGTCCTTCTCCACCTGGTCCTTCCAACGGAGTGGAGGTCTTCCTCTTCCTCTGCTTCCCCCGGCGGGTACAGCGTCGAATACTTTCAGAGCTGGAGTGTTTGCATCCATTCGGATAACATGACCTAGCCAGCGTAGCCGCTGTCTTTTAATTCGCTGAACTATGTCGATGTCGTCGTATATCTCGTACAGCTCATCGTTCCATCGAATGCGGTATTCGCCGTGGCTAACGCGCAAAGGACCATAAATCTTTCGCAGAACTTTTCTCTCGAAAACTCGCAACGTCGACTCATCAGTTGTTGTCATCGTCCAAGCCTCTGCACCAAATAACAGGACTTGTAGAGTTTGGTTTTTGTTTGTCGAGAGAGGACTTTACTTCTCAATTGCCCACTCAGTACGAAGTAGCATCTGTGAAACTATCTACAACTTCAAAGTTATGACTGTCAACAGTGACGTGAGTGCCAAGTCGCGAGTGCGACGACTGTTTGTTTGATGACAGGAGATACTTCGTCTTGGCCTCGTTCACTGCCAGACCCATATGTTTTGCTTCCTTGTCCAGTCTGGAGAAAGCAGAACTAACGGCGCGGGTGTTAGGGCCGATGATATCAATATCATCGGCATGCGCCAGCAGCTGTACACTCTTATAAAATATGGTACCTGCTCTATTAAGTTCTGCAGCTCGAACTATTTTCTCCAGAAGCATGTTGAAAAAGTCGCACGATAGGGAATCGCCTTGTCTGAAACCTCGTTTGGTATCAAACGGCTCGGAGAGGTCCTTCCCGATTCTGACGGAGCTTTTGGTGTTACTCAACATCAGTTTACACAGCCATATTAGTTTTGCGGGGATACCAAATTCAGACATCGCGGCATAAAGGCTGCTCCTTTTCGTGCTGTCGAAAGCAGCTTTGAAATCGACGAAGAGGTGGTGTGTGTCGATTCTGCTTTCACGGGTCTTTTCCAAGATTTGGCGCATGGTGAATATCTGGTCGGTTGTTGATTTTCCAGGTCTGAAGCCACACTGATAAGGTCCAATCAGTTTGTTGATGGTGGGCTTTAATGTTTCACACACTACGCTCGATAGAACCTTATACGCGATGTTGAGGAGGCTTTTCCCACGGTAGTTGGCGCAGATTGTGGGGTCTTCTTTTTTATGGATTGGGCATATCACACTTAAATTCCAATCGTTGGGCATACTTTCGTCCGACCATATTTTACAAAGAAGCTGATGCATGCTCCGTGTTTGAATAGCTCGGCCGGCAATCCGTCGGCCCCTGCCGCTTTGTTGTTCTTCAGGCGGGCAATTGCTATTCGAACTTCTTCATGGTCGAGTAATAGAACGTCTGCTCCATCGTCATCGTTTGGGGATTCGGGTTCTCCTTCTCCTGGCGTTGTGCGTTCACTGCCATTCAGCAGGCTGGAGAAGTGTTCCCTCCATAATTTAAGTATGCTCTGGGCATCAGTGACTAGATCACTGGGGGTTCTACAAGAGTATGCTCCGGTCGTGAAACCTTCTGTAAGCCGCCGCATTTTTTCGTAGAACTTTCGAGCATTACCCTTGTCGGCCAGCTTATTAAGCTCTTCGTACTCACGCAATTCGGCCTCTTTCTTTTTCTATCTGCAAATGCGTCTCACTTTCCTCTTCAACTCTCGGTATCTATCCCATCCCGCACGTGTTGTGGTCGATCGTAACGTTGCGAGGTAGGCAGCCTGTTTTCTCTCCTCTGCGACACGGCACTCCTCGTCGTACCAGCTGTTCTTTTGCACTTTCCGAAAACCAATGGTATCGGTTGCAGCTGTAAGTAAGGAGTTTGAAATGCCGTCCCACAGTTCCCTTATACCGAGTTGTTGACGAGTGCTCTCAATCGTTCGGCTGTCTGTTGTGATGGCAGCTTCTCGACGTCGAACCTTTCTTGTGTTTGGTGGCGTGCGTTTTTTGCTGCACAGATATAGCCAAGATAGTGGTCCGAGGCGATGTTAGGACCTCGGAGCGCACGCACATCTATATATATATATTACTCGTCTCTGGCCTTGTCCCGTCCATCGCATTTCTTGGACGGCGTTGATGTCAGCCTTTATTTTCCCGAGGACATCAACCAGCTGGGCAGCGGCACCTTCCCAATTTAGGGACCGGACATTCGAGGTGCATGCCCTAATATCATTGTCCTTATTTTGTTTGCCATGGTCGTTATCAAAAGGGAGGTTTCTCATCCGAGGCTGTTGGTAGTTTTTCATTGGGGTGAGCTTTTTACGTGGCGGGTCCCAAATCCAGCGCACAACCCTATGGGGATGTTTCGCCTTCTCACTTTAGCTCGCCTTCGAACGGATGTTCTTGGGCTACCCAGAGGATACTTGGTCAAAGACCGGAAGTCGTGAGGTGCTTGAGTCATATGTAAAAGAATCGTTTCTGGCCACTCCCATGTGAATGGCGATCAGAGAACTTTCCTCACTTGCGTGAACTTCTACACATGACTCCATCTTCCAGATGGTGTATTGATATTTTATGTTAAGAAAAATTGTAATTGAAAACTCAGATGTGTACAAAACTATATACATATACGGATTGAGCAATGGCAACATTGTTGAAATGAAAACAAAAAAGATGGCTTATTTCCACGGGCTCAACTTTTCAGAAATTTTGATCGCTACGTGTGGCAACTCAGGAAGAGAGGAGCGGAGTGCCCTGTTTCTGTTATAAGTGCGCAGTTAATCTGGATTAACGTTGCCGTCCGGGGTTGAGTTTCTATTGGCATCCAAGATGGCCGACTTTTAACCGGAAAATGGTTCCACTAGGGGTATTCGCCTGCTCTTGCAAGATTGCACCCATTGCAGGGTCTAGTGATATATGAACGTTAGATTCGGTAAATTTATTGTGAATGACTATTATGCATGGCTATTGTGAATTGGCGCATCTTCTTCATAATTTTTTAACAAAAAAACTGTAACAAATCTTTATAAATTAAATAGAAATTTAAAAATCTATTTAAAACTTACCTTCCTCAACAATTTAACGACGTAATATGTCTTTATGTAAAATGACAGCTAAAACAGGATTGCAATTATATTTTTGCGTGACATTGTACGCAAATTTATATGGGTTTTGGTCTGCCATATTTTACAGCCATTGCAAATAATTTTCTGCGAGTGTTTGTTGTTGTGCCGGTGCGCCAAGAGGGAATATATGCAATTCTAGCACCGTGCAAGGGTTTTGCAAGAGCAAGCGTATACCCCTATTGTGTTATTTTCTTAAAATTTATAGAAAAGTTGTCCCAAAAATATTGGTTATATATAAAACTTTAATTCAAATTTTTTATTAAGTAGAAAAAAAATATATATTACATTTAGGGTATTCCACCAAACTCGTAAATGTACAAACTTATAAGTTCAAAAATTTACGCTTTAGTTTTTTTAAACGCTCCTCTTTTTTCATACGTATAAAAGCCGCGTAAGTAGGTATTTTGACTTTCCTGTCAAAGTGCGTGCGTTTATTTAAAAAATAACTTAAAAAGAATTAAAATCTTACAAAATGCCACGAAAAAGTGAAAAAAGAAAACTGTGTGAATATATTGATAACAATGCACTCAACAGTTTGTCGATGTTACAAGTATTTGGATCAAGTGATGGTTTGCTTAATTACTTTCTGAGAGAATGCACGCATTTAAATGATTTCGTTTATATTTACAGAACGAAATCAAGAAGAAGTGGAAGATGAAATCCTTGAAGAATGGGCATATTCAAAACTTACTGTCCTCAGCTTTCGCTATTCGATTCCGACCTTGAAAGATTCTGTGCCAAAATCCAAAAAATTCTTTTATGATATTTTGCCAAATTTAGACGAAAACCGGTTGACTATTTGTTAGAATGAATCGGGTAAATTTTGAAATTGTACTAAAACTGATAGAAGATGATGTTCTCTTTAACGGAGCAAGTTCCGGCAAACAATTTCCCGTTGCTATGCAACTCGCCATTGTTTTATATCGTCTCGGTTGTAATGGAGAAGGTGCATCAGTTGCAAAAATTGCTAGTTTTTTTGGGATAGGTGATGGAGGAATCATTCAAAGAGTTACTGAGCGAGTCTTTCAAGCAATATTAAAAATAAAGCAAAGGTTTTTGAATTGGCCTGATGCTAAAGAGCGGCAAAGTATTGTCAGAAATACTTTTTTTGAATTGCATTCAAAATATTTGTCCCTTCTTCGAAATACTGGACGAGATTTTTGGGCTCAGAAAGGACGTGAACCCTACGGTTATAATTGAGAGTAGCAATATAGAAGTCCTCTATGAAGACAGCGAGGAGGTTTTTTTATTTGATAATGTTGATGATATTTGAAATAGTTGCTCGAGTTCACGTATATCAACCAGTACTCCTATTCCGCCCGATTCTCCACAGCCAGACGTTCATTTATCACTGGAATTATCATCGAACAATGCAAGCAGCTTCAACGGCGACTCAGAGATTGAGAATTTAAAAAAAAGAATGACATCGAAACGCAGCCTAAAGAAAAAGCAAAATCCAAATGCAAGCTCTGCCGGCGTATTACAAGGAATGCTTGAAGCAAAATTGGACTTGGAGAAGCAAAAATTTGACTGGATGAAAGAAAAAGAAAAACAGGAATTGGAGATAAAAAAGATAGAAATTGAACGTGATGAACGACTTGCTTTGGCGACAATGAAATTAGAAAATGAAAGAGAAGAAAAACTCAAAATGTACCAACTAGAGTTAAAATATAAAAAAGCGTAAGAACTTTTTAATCCTCACATATATTTTGTGTCTTTAAAGATTACATATATACAAATAAAGAAGACCTTAACAGTTTCTAATGCTTTAAAATATGAAATCAAATTAAAAGTTGTTAATTTAAGGCATTTTGGTTGCTGGCTGTCGCCGACAGCAATAGCTTTCAACCATATTGTTTGGCTTTTCCAAAACATCGTAGGGTAAGGGCAGGATGTGAGGGTTTTGTTAGATTTTGCAGACCTAAAATTAATATACAGGTTATTTTTCGCAATGATATAGAAAGAAGAATACAAAATTACCTGAAAAAATTTAAAAATTATTTAATATTGATATTTCACTTAAAATTTTTATTATGGCTCGTCTCTTGTATTCTCCTTCTAAGACTGGAAACTGTTGGAATTGGTTCTCATTCACTTCATCATTGTCAAAACTATCTTCTAAGTTTTCGATTTCAAATGTATCACCATTTTCCTGCTCAATTATAATGTTATGTAGAATGGCGCAAACAAGAACCCACCGGCAAGAAAGCCTTACACTTGCGTCATCTTTAATTTGGATTTTTAATTCTTTGAGGGAATTAAACCTTTCCTTCAAAATTCCAAAGCAATTTTCAATACGCACACGATACTTGGAATGGGTATTGTTGAACTCATTTCTTTGTTGCAAAGTGCAATCGTTGGAATTTGTTCTAAATGGGGTTATAACCGTATTCGTTAGTTTATACGCACTATCGGCTGCTATCCGTTCATCGCCGCTTAAATGATCCGATGGTTTCAATGCCAGTTCACAGTTATTATAGATTCTGCTATCGTGAACGCTACCTGGATATCCTTGAACCATGTGACGGACTCTCAGTTTATACTCACATACTGCTTGAACTTTTAGAGAATATACATGCTTTCGCGAAAAATATGACTCGGGATCTTCGCTAGGTTTTTCAGCTTGTTTGATTTCTGTGCCATCAACATATCCTATACAATGGGGCAATTCAAAAAAAGTATTTCTGACAATACTTTGCCGCTCTTTAGCATCAGGCCAATTCAAAAACCTTTGCTTTATTTTTAATATTGCTTGAAAGACTCGCTCAGTAACTCTTTGAATGATTCCTCCATCACCTATCCCAAAAAAACTAGCAATTTTTGCAACTGATGCACCTTCTCCATTACAACCGAGACGATATAAAACAATGGCGAGTTGCATAGCAACGGGAAATTGTTTGCCGGAACTTGCTCCGTTAAAGAGAACATCATCTTCTATCAGTTTTAGTACAATTTCAAAATTTACCCGATTCATTCTAACAAATAGTCAACCGGTTTTCGTCTAAATTTGGCAAAATATCATAAAAGAATTTTTTGGATTTTGGCACAGAATCTTTCAAGGTCGGAATCGAATAGCGAAAGCTGAGGACAGTAAGTTTTGAATATGCCCATTCTTCAAGGATTTCATCTTCCACCTCTTCTTGATTTCGTTCTGTAAATATAAACGAAATCATTTAAATGCGTGCATTCTCTCAGAAAGTAATTAAGCAAACCATCACTTGATCCAAATACTTGTAACATCGACAAACTGTTGAGTGCATTGTTATCAATATTTTCACACAGTTTTCTTTTTTCACTTTTTCGTGGCATTTTGTAAGATTTTAATTCTTTTTAAGTTATTTTTTAAATAAACGCACGCACTTTGACAGGAAAGTCAAAATACCTACTTACGCGGCTTTTATACGTATGAAAAAAAGGAGCGTTTAAAAAAACTAAAGCGTAAATTTTTGAACTTATAAGTTTGTACATTTACGAGTTTGGTGGAATACCCTAAATGTAATATATATTTTTTTTCTACTTAATAAAAAATTTAAATTAAAGTTTTATATATAACCAATATTTTTGGGACAACTTTTCTATAAATTTTAAGAAAATAACACAATAGGGGTATACGCTTGCTCTTGCAAAACCCTTGCACGGTGCTAGAATTGCATATATTCCCTCTTGGCGCACCGGCACAACAACAAACACTCGCAGAAAATTATTTGCAATGGCTGTAAAATATGGCAGACCAAAACCCATATAAATTTGCGTACAATGTCACGCAAAAATATAATTGCAATCCTGTTTTAGCTGTCATTTTACATAAAGACATATTACGTCGTTAAATTGTTGAGGAAGGTAAGTTTTAAATAGATTTTTAAATTTCTATTTAATTTATAAAGATTTGTTACAGTTTTTTTGTTAAAAAATTATGAAGAAGATGCGCCAATTCACAATAGCCATGCATAATAGTCATTCACAATAAATTTACCGAATCTAACGTTCATATATCACTAGACCCTGCAATGGGTGCAATCTTGCAAGAGCAGGCGAATACCCCTAGTGGAACCATTTTCCGGTTAAAAGTCGGCCATCTTGGACGCCAATAGAAACTCAACCCCGGACGGCAACGTTAATCCAGATTAACTGCGCACTTATAACAGAAACAGGGCACTCCGCTCCTCTCTTCCTGAGTTGCCACACGTAGCGATCAAAATTTCTGAAAAGTTGAGCCCGTGGAAATAAGCCATCTTTTTTGTTTTCATTTCAACAATGTTGCCATTGCTCAATCCGTATATGTATATAGTTTTGTACACATCTGAGTTTTCAATTACAATTTTTCTTAACATAAAATATCAATACACCATCTGTAAGATGGAGTCATGTGTAGAAGTTCACGCAAGTGAGGAAAGTTTTCTGATCGCCATTCACATGGGAGTGGCCAGAAACGATTCTTTTACATATGACTCAAGCACCTCACGACTTCCGGTCTTTGACCAAGTATCCTCTGGGTAGCCCAAGAACATCCGTTCGAAGGCGAGCTAAAGTGAGAAGGCGAAACATCCCCATAGGGTTGTGCGCTGGATTTGGGACCCGCCACGTAAAAAGCTCACCCCAATGAAAAACTACCAACAGCCTCGGATGAGAAACCTCCCTTTTGATAACGACCATGGCAAACAAAATAAGGACAATGATATTAGGGCATGCACCTCGAATGTCCGGTCCCTAAATTGGGAAGGTGCCGCTGCCCAGCTGGTTGATGTCCTCGGGAAAATAAAGGCTGACATCAACGCCGTCCAAGAAATGCGATGGACGGGACAAGGCCAGAGACGAGTAATATATATATATAGATGTGCGTGCGCTCCGAGGTCCTAACATCGCCTCGGACCACTATCTTGGCTATATCTGTGCAGCAAAAAACGCACGCCACCAAACACAAGAAAGGTTCGACGTCGAGAAGCTGCCATCACAACAGACAGCCGAACGATTGAGAGCACTCGTCAACAACTCGGTATAAGGGAACTGTGGGACGGCATTTCAAACTCCTTACTTACAGCTGCAACCGATACCATTGGTTTTCGGAAAGTGCAAAAGAACAGCTGGTACGACGAGGAGTGCCGTGTCGCAGAGGAGAGAAAACAGGCTGCCTACCTCGCAACGTTACGATCGACCACAACACGTGCGGGATGGGATAGATACCGAGAGTTGAAGAGGAAAGTGAGACGCATTTGCAGATAGAAAAAGAAAGAGGCCGAATTGCGTGAGTACGAAGAGCTTAATAAGCTGGCCGACAAGGGTAATGCTCGAAAGTTCTACGAAAAAATGCGGCGGCTTACAGAAGGTTTCACGACCGGAGCATACTCTTGTAGAACCCCCAGTGATCTAGTCACTGATGCCCAGAGCATACTTAAATTATGGAGGGAACACTTCTCCAGCCTGCTGAATGGCAGTGAACGCACAACGCCAGGAGAAGGAGAACCCGAATCCCCAAACGATGACGATGGAGCAGACGTTCTATTACTCGACCATGAAGAAGTTCGAATAGCAATTGCCCGCCTGAAGAACAACAAAGCGGCAGGGGCCGACGGATTGCCGGCCGAGCTATTCAAACACGGAGCATGCATCAGCTTCTTTGTAAAATATGGTCGGACGAAAGTATGCCCAACGATTGGAATTTAAGTGTGATATGCCCAATCCATAAAAAAGAAGACCCCACAATCTGCGCCAACTACCGTGGGAAAAGCCTCCTCAACATCGCGTATAAGGTTCTATCGAGCGTAGTGTGTGAAACATTAAAGCCCACCATCAACAAACTGATTGGACCTTATCAGTGTGGCTTCAGACCTGGAAAATCAACAACCGACCAGATATTCACCATGCGCCAAATCTTGGAAAAGACCCGTGAAAGCAGAATCGACACACACCACCTCTTCGTCGATTTCAAAGCTGCTTTCGACAGCACGAAAAGGAGCAGCCTTTATGCCGCGATGTCTGAATTTGGTATCCCCGCAAAACTAATATGGCTGTGTAAACTGATGTTGAGTAACACCAAAAGCTCCGTCAGAATCGGGAAGGACCTCTCCGAGCCGTTTGATACCAAACGAGGTTTCAGACAAGGCGATTCCCTATCGTGTGACTTTTTCAACATGCTTCTGGAGAAAATAGTTCGAGCTGCAGAACTTAATAGAGCAGGTACCATATTTTATAAGAGTGTACAGCTGCTGGCGTATGCTGATGATATTGATATCATCGGCCTTAACACCCGCGCCGTTAGTTCTGCTTTCTCCGGACTGGACAATAGTTCGAATAATTCGAATAGTTCGAATAATTCGAATAGTTCGAATAATTCGAATAGTTCGAATAATTCGAATAGTTCGAATAATTCGAATAGTGCGATATAATTTTAATATTTGACTATTTGCATGATTTTTTATTAAGCGCCAGTAGTATTTGAATCTCGTTCATGCAACTGACGTACATCTGTCATTCTCGTTTCAGATATTCAAAATATTTAAGATTTTTGCATAAATGAGCATCCTCCCCCCGACATCCACACATACACCACACTATCACACCACATCAACTCAACTTCACAACACTGACACGCACCTTCACCAAACTCACTTCACCAATCATCAGAGCTTACAACCCACATTCCACACTACACACCAACCAACCACATCGCACCAGCTGATTCCACATACATAGGGAAAAAAGGAACCAAAAGGAGATCAGCTTGTCACTTCATTTCGATCGTTGCAGCGACCTGCACGCGAGTTGCGTCGTCAAACGACTCCACCACTGTCAAACTCGTCGACACACAAAAAAAGACAAGTATTTTTTAAATATTTTTATTTCTCTGAAATGTAAGTTGAATCTTCAGATTCAACTACATACATATGTACATATATAAGATATGCCGGGTCGTTGATGCTGAGGAATGTCAAGTCAGCACAACGGCTTCAGGTAAATTTAGCAAGTAAGATTTTTATAAAGAATATGTGAAGTCAGCACAACGGCTTCAGGTAAATTTAGGAAATAAGATTTTTGTAAAGAATAAAATGATGATTAATAAACTGGACGGCAAGCCGCTCAGTACGGTAAACCGGAGTTTTATTATATCGTAATTGGCGCAGTCGAACGGAACGATTCCATATTCTCTCTCAGCTTCGCTCAGCTAGCAAAGAAAAGCTAAATAAAAGCTAAACAAAAGCTAAATAAATTATTATTAAACAAAAGTACTGTTATTAAAAGAAAAGTGGCAAAGATACAGCTAATTATATAAATCCCAAAGCAGAACAAAATAATACATTTGAGTTGGAAAATTATAGCAAAAGCAAAAACATAATTCAAAAAGTGAAAAAATTTGTGAAAAGTGCAAAACAAAAACTAAGATTCACTATTTTGAGAAAAAATAAAGAAAACTGTTGAAAACACTAAAACGGCAACAGCGGAGACAGCAGAAGCAGCTTTAACAAAAAAAAAAAAAAACAAACAGCTATATAAACAGCAACAACAGCGGAGACAGCAGCAAGATCTTCAGCCAAAAAAAAAAAAAACAGCAACAACATTAACAACAACAACGACGCCAGTAACAGTAAAAACAAAACAACAGCAACAGCAGCACCAACAGCAAGGTAAAATAATATTCAACTAATAATTTAGTAATTTAAGTAGTAGTTTTATTTGAAGCCATTACTTTCTTTGTAAAAAAAAAAAAAGTCAACGCAGAAATTATACTCACTAAATGTTTCAACCAATTCAAAAACAATACCATTAGAAAAAGAAACGAGCAAACGAGAAACGAAAAACAAAAAGCAGCAGTAGATACAGAAGTTAATTTGTTAAAATTCCTTTAAAATATAAAATTGCATACTTAGATTATGTGTGTAAATTTATAGCACTATATATATGAAATAAATTATGGATTTTTTGTTTGCACCTCTACCTGAAACAAATTTTCAAATGAATACGGAAGAATTATCGGGTGATTTTTTAAGAGCTTGATAACTTTTTTTTAAAAAAAAAACGCATAAAATTTGCAAAATCGATTCTATGGCCATTTTGAGGGAAAACTTCGGAGAACAATTCATCTCAAGAAATGGACCCGTAAGTTGGCCACCAAGATCATGCGATTTAACGCCTAGAATTTTTTGTGGGGCTACGTCAAGTCTAAAGTTACAGAAATAAGCCAGCAACTATTCCAGCTTTGGAAGACAACATTTCCGAAGAAATTCGGGCTAAGGAAATGCTCGAAAAAGTTGCCCAAAATTGGACTTTCCGAATGGACCACCTAAGACGCAGCCGCGGTCAACATTTAAATCAAAAGTAAATGTCACAACGTTTCAAATAAAGAACCGATGAGATTTTGCAAATTTTATGCGTTTTTTTTTAAAAAAAAGTTATCAAGCTCTTAAAAAATCACCCGATACGTTTATGGCAACGAAATGCCATATTCGAGTGTGAATGTGATAATTTCATTAATAGACGGATAGAAGCTGGTCGAACACACCTATTGCTTTTCAAACGAGAGGGTTAAAAAAAAAATTCCTTGGAATTGTATCTATGTAGCTCGAAATTTGTAGAACTTTACGGTAATTTTTAATAAACCATATGATTTGTTAATAGGAAATGATTCCTTTTTAAAAAAAAAACGTTAAAACCATTGATATCGAAAAAATGACAATAATTTTGAAAAATGGTGTGAATCTTCCATTCTATATGAAAACTATGCAAGAGCAAGTTTATTCATTAGATATAAGTAAAGTAAAGAAAATCAACCTTGATCATTTAAAATCAAATGAGAAAAAGGAAATCGAAAAAATTATTAAAACATTTCAATAAACTTATCTAAATATCGAAAAAATGACAATAATTTTGAAAAATGGTGTGAATCTTCCATTCTATATGAAAACTATGCATGAGCAAGTTTATTCATTAGATATAAGTGAAGTAAAGAACATCAACCTTGATCATTTAAAATCAAATGAGAAAAAGGAAATCGAAAAATTATTAAAGCATTTCAATAAACTTATCTAATTAGAAAAAGTCACAGTAGATATAGCTCACCTATTCTAACAAAACCGAAAAAGATAGATAATTCAGGAATACAAAAATTCAGGCTAGTGGTTGATTATAGGAGGTTAAACCAATTGACTGTAGACGATAAGTATCCTCTACCGAATATCGAAGGAATCTTAGATAAATTGGGCAAAGCACTTTAGCACCATAGATCTAGCAAAAGGTTACCATCAGATTTTAATGGCAGAAAGGGACATCCAGAAAACAGCTTTTGTCACTCCGGCAGGACTATATGAATACGTCCGAATGCCTTTCGGGTTGAAAAATGCCCCAGCTACTTTTCAGAGATTTATGAATAATAGAGCAGAACAATTAATAAAATATTTAAATGCCGAAAATGTAGAAGTCCATCATATAAAACCAAATAGCCATACAGGAAATGCAGACATTGAGAGACTGCACTCAACCTTGTTGGAAAAACTAACAGGAATTGAGGACTCTAGTCTTTCAACAGAAATGAGGATACAAATTGTTATATGCAACTATAACGATAGGTACCACTCAACTATCAAATGTTCTCCAAGGGACGCCAAAGAAAACATTTGTCCATCCATATTACAAGATAGAATAAATACAGTAAAACAGAAAACAATAGCCAAATTAAATCAAAACAGAGAAGAATATATAGAAAACAGACAAACAGGACCAATTAAAAACTACAAAAGAGTACGGCATAAGGATCAACCATATTTCAGAATATTTCCCTTACAAAACGTCCATCAGGCAAATATAAAAAGACCAATGAAATTAGCAAACATAGAAAATCCAAATGAGGATGATGACGATTCATTCAGTCTAAGGGCATTTAATGGAGATAATAACATTTAATTTTTTTTTCCACATATATATACATGATTTTTTTTACCCCAGTGGGTAAGGGGTCTTTCTAGAATATACCCATGGTAAGAGATGCCTGTCGTAAGAGGCGACTAAAATCCAATTTAAGTTTTTTTAAATCAAAACCTAAAACGGTTATACATTTTTACTTTTACAGATGACGATAGTAATTATTTTTTTAACAATAATCATATCATTGGTGACAGCACTTTTGCAAATTACAACAATAATAGAAGATGCGGGGTATACAATTATACAAACAGCGGACATAGAAATAGTTAACGAAATAAGTACAGTTATACATACTATAAATCCGAACAAGATAGCAGACATAGTTGATCAGGTTAAAGAAAATATTGAAAAACTAAATATTGAAAATAAAGAAATTTTGTTTGATGAAATAAAAAATATAAAAGCAAAAATCACATCAATAACACCGAATATCAAAAAGAGAAATAAAAGAGGCTTGATAAATATAGGAGGAATAGCATATAAATGGATGTTTGGAGTCATGGATGATGATGACAGACAAGACATTTTGAACCATTTAAAAATTATTGAAGAAAATGGCCATAATGCCATTGTAAATTTAAATAAACAAATAGTAATTAATGAACATTTAAATAGATCACTAAACTTATTAAAAGGAACTATAGAATCAGATAGGAAACAAATAATAGAAACTTTAAATATAATAAACAAAGAGGAAAATAGAATTGAAAGTAAAATTTTGTATAATGATGAAATGAATAAACTAAAATTCATAGAAAGTAAAGTTCAAGAAATACAAAATAATATAGCGGCGGCTAAATACAATATGGTACATCCAAGTATGTTAACTAGGGAAGAAATTGAAAAATACGAGATTGATTTTTACAAACTAAAATTATCAAAAGTAGGAGTAGTAGTATACAGAAACGATACAATAATATTTGCAATTCAGATACCAAGAACATTTTTTCAAACTAAGATTCAATTAATAACCCCAATGCCAAATAGAAATAAATTACAAATTATTGAAAAAGAAAAATTCGTTATAAAAATTGGCGAAAACTATTTTGATTATGTAGAAAATAAAGCATTTAAAAATCTAAAATTGAGTAAAAGCTGCATATTTTCAAATACTTGCGAATTTAAATATAATAACAAAACATCAATACAAGAAATAAGCGATGACACAATATTAATAAGAAATGCAAGAAACGATGTAATAAAACAAAACTGCGATGACAGAAAAATTGTATTAAAAAATAACTATATAATCAAATTTGTAAATTGTAAAATGGAAATTTTAAAACAAGAATTTAAAAATAATAAAACAGAATATATTCATACAATTATATACCCTGCCGAAAAATTAAACCAAAGTTACACACCAAAATTAACATTCAATGATATTGCAATAAAAAATATAGAAAACATAAAAGAAATTGCAGAATTAAAATACCATAAAAATGTATCATATGGTATTAATATATCATTGATAATCATTGTAATGGTAGTAGTAGCAATCCTAGTAATAATATTAAAGAAAAAAACAACAAAAATAAAAATTGTAAATACAAGAACTCAGGAGAGTTCAAACAGTAACGCTGGGGGAGTTGCGTCGTCAAACGACTCCACCACTGTCAAACTCGTCGACACACAAAAAAAAGACAAGTATTTTTTAAATATTTTTATTTCTCTGAAATGTAAGTTGAATCTTCAGATTCAACTACATACATATGTACATATATAAGATATGCCGGGTCGTTGATGCTGAGGAATGTCAAGTCAGCACAACGGCTTCAGGTAAATTTAGCAAGTAAGATTTTTATAAAGAATATGTGAAGTCAGCACAACGGCTTCAGGTAAATTTAGGAAATAAGATTTTTGTAAAGAATAAAATGATGATTAATAAACTGGACGGCAAGCCGCTCAGTACGGTAAACCGGAGTTTTATTATATCGTAATTCGCGTGTGCGAACATCTCGAACGAGCGTTTTTCCCTCCTCCAGTTTTCGGCAGTTCATAGTTTTTCGACAGTTCATAGTGTCGGAGTTATTAACGTTTTTTTTACCTATTACTTTTATAACGTTAACATTAAAATTGTACACAGATCCTGATAATACATACATATACATATACACGCGTATACCCATTTTAAAGCAATTCGTCAATTCGCCATTTTCATTTTTTACAAAACAAATTTTGTGGTGATCGTGAAGTGCACAGCAAAAACGGTGAGTTAGTGAAAACTACAATTTTACTTCTTCGAATATTTCGAATTGCTCGAATAGTTCGCATTATTCGAATAGTTCGAACTATTCGAAGTATTCGATATTTGACTCGAATATCGAATCGAATCTAAGAATTCGATTCGACTCGAATCGAAGCGGATTCGCACACCCCTAGAATATGGTATATAAACCTTAATTCTACAACATTTTTCTTTTTGTTATAACAGATTTTATTTATTCTATAAAAGGTATTTCAGAGGAAAGTACTACTATATATAAACCTCTGCTATAAATCTTACAAACTAGTTTGTATTGTTCGACTAAATGGTGAAAATACTAAATTATTATGGATGTAGATTAGATACTAATATATTATCAGAGAAAGCACAACGTATCACGAATCTGTCAGTCAATACTTGACTTTGTTCTGATATTAGTTTGATGTTAGAATGATTATGAAGTCTTATGGTAGAGAAATCCCAAGGAAGACCAAGCATCATTTTAAGGATTTTATTTTGACTTATTTGCAGTTTTTTTTAAATGCGACGCAGCAGCTGTGCCGCATGCAGGGCAAGCATATAAAATTATGGATTGGAAAACTGTTTTATAGATTACTGGTTTGTTTTCTTTGCTCATACTAGACTTTCTATTAATCAAAGGGTACAGCATTTTTATAGCTATGTTGACTTTTTCTTGTATGTGTTTTATATGTTCACTATATGTAATTTTTTTATCAAAAGTAACACCAAGATATTTCACAGAGCTGGCCCAAGGTAATTCGTGATTTTCCAGTTTGAGCCTTGAGCTTGGTAAATAGCAAGGACTCCTTTTTCTAGTGAAAAAGATAGCTTGTGTTTTACTAGCGTTAATTCTAATTTTCCATCTTTTCATGTAGTTTGAAATGTTGAATAGTGCACCCTGTAACTTAGTTACTATGTCATTGCCAAACTCATGCGAATAGAAAATTGCAGTGTCGTCGGCATACATAGCATAATTACAATTTTCAATTCTTGGGAAGTCGGAACAGTATAGTGTATACAACAAGGCGCCAAGTACTGATCCCTGCGAAACTCCAGCCGGTAGATGGATCATGTCGGAGTATTCATTATTTAAACACACACAAAAATAGCGATTGGTCAAAAAACTTTGAATTATTTTTACAAGATGCAATGGAAAGTGAAAATTAACTAATTTATGTATAAGACCATTATGCCACACTGTGTCAAATGCTTTTTCAACGTCCAGTAATATTAGACCATAATATTTTCGAAGTTTGACTTTACATGATTAGAGATACGTTTAATCTGGAGCGTTGTACTGTGAAACTGTCTAAATCCAAATTGTTCATTTGGTAATATTTGATTAAGATTTATAAATAGAGACATTTTTTGTTGAATAACTTTTTCAAAAATTTTGCAAGGGCTACTTAGAAGACTAATTGGTCGATAACTATCCGTAATATTAATTGGTTTACCAGGCTTTCGGATTGGTATGATTTTTGCAGTCTTCCAGGTGCGAGAAAAATATTGCAATTTTAGACAAGAGTTTATTATAAAAGTGAAATACAGTATGGCTTCTGTAGGCAGATATCTTAGCATAATATTTTTAATATCATCATGACCTGCTGATTTTCTTAGTGGGGCTCTACGAATTAAATCTTCAACATATTTTTCGTCTACAAATTCAGACTCAGGAGTTTCTAATGGTGACGAAGTAAGTTGGGTTAATGTTGTGGTAACCAAGTTTTCCTGCATTGGTGTGCTAAGTTGAGTTGACACTTTATGATTTTCAAGGAATTTATAAGCGAAGAGGTTAGCTTTTTCAATATTGTTAACAATGATATTATCCTGATTATGTAAAGGAGGGATTTGTGTATGTTCTTTGCGCAGTATTTTGCAGAAGTTCCAGAAGGGCTTACTTCTACTTTCAAGTGAGCTAAGCTTTCTTTTCCAAGATCCATTTCTGAATTTGAAGATTTCATTACGGATTTTTGTGGAGTATAAACTCGCTAATTCATGATTATAGCGTTGTCTGTATCTACACCATTGCCTACGGTGGTAATTTCTAATTTTTATTAGGTTTAATATAAAACCAGGTAGTTTTAAGAAAGTTTTCTGGGCTTTCTTAAAAGGTACAGAACTTTGAATTGCGATATTTATGCTGTCATAAAAGGTTTCTATATTTTTATCAACTTCCTCAGAGCAATTAACTTGTTGGAGATTTGTAGGTAGACTAAGCAGAGCATTTCTGATGGAGCGACGATAAACTTTCCAATTCGTTTTATTGTAGTCAATTTCAAGATTTTCAAGCTGCGTGAAACCTAAATTAAGAACAAACTTAACAGGCAAATGATCTGAAAAGAATTCATTTAGCGCTGTTGGTTGTGTTAAATGGCTGGAAATGTTTGATAGTACCGCTATTGGAAAGAATGTTATGAATTCGTGTAGAATATTCCCCCATGCGTTTGCTCTCGAGCATCCCCAATCCCGGTGCTTGCTGTTAAAATCCCCACAATGGATGAAATATCCGTTGACTCCGAAGAGTTTTCTCAAATCTTTTTTATATTTATTTTTAAGTTCCTGAGTATTAGTACCCCCGAGAAAGTAAGAGCTGAGAGAAAGTTTAACTTTTTTGTTTTCTGATGAAATAATTTCAATTCCGATACTTTCCACTACTTCGGTATTTATATTAGGTACTACAGTAAAGATAAAAGATTTCTTAACTAATATGGCAACACCGCCACCTTCCCTCATTTCTCTGTCCTTACGTACACAAACATAACTAGGGTGATAAAATTTGTCTGAGTGCTTTAGCCACGTTTCAGAGAGCATACAAATTTCAATACCGTTTTTAACTAAATAATTAAATAGTTCCATAAATTTATTGCGGATGCTACGGCAGTTCCAAAATATTACTCTCAACTTAGATGTATTCATTACTTAGGAGTAGAATACAGAAACCTAATTACTAATTGCTCAATTTTATTAAATTGCTCGTATTTAGTTTTACATTCTCTTAATTTTAGTATAAGCTCAAAAGTTAGCTCAGTGATCTCTTTTTCTGTAAAGAGGCTATTGTTATTTATATTATCTGATGTTGCACTACAAGGTGAGCGATAATTCTGCGGTGTTGTTGTTGTTCCAGCAGCGATCATTGAACGCTCCCCAGAGAGAGGTGGAAATTGTGAAAGAGAAAAGTCTGGCTTTGCTTGAATTCGCGCTTTTTGTAAAGGCCGAGAATGAGGTGCTGGAGAATTCTCTTTGATGCGTAAATACATAGCCCGATTTGGACACGTAGCGTCATTTGATTTGTGATTGCTATTGCAGTTTGCGCATCGCACTCTTTCCGTAGAGGTGCAGTCCGAAGTTTTGTGTTTTCCAGCGCAGTTAGCGCAATTTGGTTTCACAAAGCATCCACGTTCGCCGTGCCCGTACATTTGGCAGTTGCGATACTGAATTATTTTGTTTTTTATCTTGCGTTGGTAGTCCCATCTTACAATAACGCGAAATAGTGATTTTACTTGAGTTTTCAAATCATGCAATTTTACCGAACTGCGCTCAAAATGTACTATATAAATAGTGTCTTATAGTGTTCAAATGATTTAGTAACCATTTTGACGTGCAAAGAGGTCATCCAATGGAGATTAGTTCGTTTTTCACTTCGCCTGACGTTTTATTTTCGAGGCCATGAAGAACAGCAGTAAATGACTTTTCATTTTTAAGGTCATGTGTAAAGAATTGACATGAGTTTTCTTTTAACACTTCTTTGATTTTGACGAATGATTCATTTGACTCACTAAGAATTTTTATGCCTATTGATATTTTCTTCAAGAAAAAAATCTGATATGCCTTTGCTAATTAAAAGTTTTTTTATGTAGTCAATATCTTGCACTAACACCTTGATAGGCGGAAGAACAGCTTTTAGCGGTGTATTATTTTGGGCACTTTCACTATGCCATAGTATATCAATGTCTTCATCTTCAAGAGCTTGTAAAGGCGTCCAATAATTTCGCCTTTTCCCATGTTTCACACTTGGATTATCAGTGTCCGAAAGAAAGTTTTCTTAATTTAGATGAAGACATTTCGTCTTCTACTCGAGTAAACACTACTCGTTTCACTTTTTTTTTTTTTCATTTTGCTATGCGTGATCACAGAATAAATACACGTCTGTTCACTGCACATACACTAATGTTAAAACTTTAATATATTTTCAAAAGAAAATCGTTTTATTTTAATATGTATTCATAAATAAGACAACATTATGAACAAATACATGAGTAATTCAGTTTTTTATTCATGCCTCATTTTAACTACGGTAAGTTAATAAATGTTAATTTAATTATTTTATGTGACTGTGAATGGTCATTTTCAGTATTCACTTGTACCATGGCCAAAAACCACAAATAACATTATATTATGTTCGGACCGACCATGAAAACATGTTTTCGTTGGAAAAACTGGTTTTCGGTCTAAAACTTGTGTTTTCGTCCATGTAAAATCTGTCAAGCGATCCAGCTTACGCTGAAAACTACTTGAAAACTAACATTCCACTCATTATAATCGGTGCTTCCTCTAATTTAATCGATTTTATTGAACGACATATTTTGCCGGCCTTAAATTGTCATGGATAAAATTTAGAATAGCATCCCCGGATTGCAAGAGCACGAGAATCCCCCTATTGATAGTTGTCAGTGAAAACTCATCGAAAACACACATTGTCAGCAATGCTGCCAACTCAGTGGTTTTACCACTACAACTAGTGGTTTTACTTTTCCTCTAGTGGGCAAAAAACTTTTTTTAGTGGCTGGTGGTTTTTTTTTAGTGGTAAATACCCTCTGACGGTAAATACAAAAAATTAATAATATATATTATATATATTCTTCACAATTGCTTCCCCATAAGATATTTTAGTTCTATTTCAAGCATTTAAAGAGCTACGAATAAGACAAATAAAGATAGCCTGTTATATCTCAAGGGGGAAGCCTATTTAACAGCTACATTCCACTATACTCAATTTTTTGATATACTCATACGTTCTCTTTTATCTGGTTCGCTCTTTCTTTCTTCGTAACAGAATAAATCTTCATTTTTTAAATCTTTTAAAGTGAAAATTTACTTGTAATGTACTCCATCATTAATATACTCATATAACAATGTTTAGTAAACGACAGCGTTCTCAAAAATTTTGATATTTCTGGCTCAAAGACCCTATTTTAAAAGATTGGTTACAAGTTGTAGAAGATAATGACGGCAATAAAGTAGCTAAGTGTAGGTTAAGCGGTGTAAGGTTGCGGAATCACTATGCAGATTTAAAAAGTCATACAACGACCAAAAAACATCAAGAAAATGCTAAGGTAAATCAAAATACGATTATTTTTTATTATTCACTTTTTCTTTAAATTACAATTTTAATAAAGTTATAGTTTTAATTATTTACATACATAATACATTATATACACCATTTACAGATTATCACGGCTCATCCGAAACTTCCATTCAAACCAATGATACTAAAGTATCAAAAACAAAAGAGGGTCGGCTTTCATTGTTTACTGCCATGCACTCTTTTACCAATGAAGAGGATAAAATAAAGTTACATCGAACAAAGTGTTCAAATATCATCATGAATGTTTGGGCACTACATTTCTCTGATCTACTAAAAGACAATTTGAAAGGTCAACCATACAGTCTTCTAATTGATGAATCAATCGATATTGCTGTTATGAAAAACCTAGGAATTGTAATAATCTATTACAGTAATCGTTTCGAGAAGGTCGTATCTACATAACATAACGTTAAATGAATGTGATGCTAATAGTATTGTTTCTGCAATTAAAGACGTTCTTCAGCGGTTTGAATTACAATTAATAAATATGATGGGTATTGGAACCGACAATGCATCAGTTATCACTGGTGTAAATGAGGCTGTTTACGCGAAATTAAAAAGAAATGTCCCTCATTTGATTTTAATCCGTTGTATATGTCATTCACTACAATTAGCCGTCTCTAGTGCTGCCAAACAGTTTTTACCACGAAATCTAGAGTATATAATTAGTGAAACTTACAATTGGTTCTCCCGATCTGCGTCAAGACAAGCTAATTATAAAGATTTGTATAAAGCAATAAATGATGGAAAAGATCCACTGAAGATCGTGCAGTCCTCTCAAACTAGGTGGTTATCAATTGAATCAGATGCCTCACGGATATATAATATAACCAGTGGCTGGAGCTAAAAACTCATTTTTCAATTGCTAAATTAGACGACTTGGCAACAGGTGTTACTTCGGACTGAGTAGGCAATTGAGAAGCAAAGTCCTCTCTCGACAAACAAAAACCAAACTCTATAAGTCACTCATAATTCCCGTCCTGCTATATGGTGCAGAGTCTTGGACGATGTCAACAACGGATGAGTCGACGTTACGAGTTTTCGAGAGAAAAGTTCTGCGAAAGATTTATGGTCCTTTGCGCGTTAGCCACGGCGAATACCGCATTCGATGGAACGATGAGCTGTACGAGATATACGACGACATCGACATAGTTCAGCGAATTAAAAGGCAGCGGCTACGCTGGCTAGGTCATGTTGTCCGGATGGACGAAAACACTCCAGCTCTGAAAGTATTCGACGCAGTATCCACCAGGGGAAGCAGAGGAAGAGGAAGACCTCCACTCCGTTGGAAGGACCAAGTGGAGAAGGACCTGGCTTCGCTTGGAATATCCAATTGGCGCCACGTAGCGAAAAGAAGAAACGACTGGCGCGCTGTTGTTAACTCGGCTATTATCGCGTAAGCGTTGTATACGCCAATTAAGAAGAAGAATTAGACGAAAGATGTTACACGGCAGAACTCTTGCTTGGGATGTATAACGACGACATTAACTTTGCATTTCTTGCTTTTCTTTATCCAATACTTGCTGAACTAAATAGGATTAATAAATTATTTGAGTCGAAGGATGCAGATCCAACAAAACTAAGTGACGAGTTGGTGAATTTAATTGAGTTACTTATTAATAAGATCAAACTGCCTACCCAAAGAATGAATATTTTTACTCAAAACATAAATGATTTCATTGATCCAACATGTAATTTAGGGTATAGATTTAATACTGCTATGACAAAATTAAAAGAACAGGGAGGGTATACAAGGAAGATGTATAACATTTATTGTGAATTTAATTAATGAAGTTAAAGTTCGATTACCTAATAGTGTCGGCATAATGATCACGATCAAAAGAATTAGTGTTGATAGTGCACTAAACCCTAACAAACCACCTATTACTGATCTAATCAAATATTTTAATCACAATAAGAGTGAAGACTTGATTGCACAAATAGACGACTAAAGGTATCAAATTCATACCTTAAAGTGGAATGAACCTAAAGATGCTAAAAAGTTTTGGTATGAAGTTTTGGCCTTTAAGGATGCTCAAGGATAAAGAAGACTAAAAAAATTGGCTTCTTTTGCTATGTCAATTTTAATATTACCTCACTCTAATGCTGACGTCGAGAGACTTTTTAGTAATATGAACATAATCAAAAGTAAAAAGAGTAATAAGATGGATCTACCAATGTTGAGATCACTGCTGATGGTGCGAGCTGGTTTATCTTTAGCTGGAAAATGCTGTCACCAGGAATAAAGGGTTGTTAAACTTATTCCAGTGTGAGAGCGCCTCAAAATTAGCGTTTTTTATAACATTTTCCATTATGGCCAGATTGAACAAAATTACAAGTTTTGGGCATTTAAATTCAAACACCCAACATTTAGTATGAATAAAAATTACTAAATAGTGGTTATTTATTATATGGAGAAACTATTTACATCTTTTTAAAGAATATTATAACAACTGACTTTTGCCCTTTCAATACCCAATAATAGGATTTAAGCTTGTTAGCTCTCAATCATTAAATGTTTTCAATCATTTTCCATTGAAAATATTCTATGATGCTTCAAATTACAAAACGTTTCATCAAATATCTTTAGATTTCACAAATTTATTTAATTTTCATTGTTTTACATTTTTTATAAGTGGTCTTGAACGATGCAACTAATCCCTCCGTTTACATATTTTTTTGGTAAGATTTCAATCTGGCCATCGCTCGTTTCCAATTGCTAAACGTCAAAACCTACTGAACTCGATTAGCTGTCAAAGTTCAGTAGGTTTTGACGTTTAGCAATTGCTCTCTCACTTCCAGTGAGAGAGGAGTAAAAAATCTCTTTATCTCTGGCTGTCACGATTATGAGATACAGATAAAGTCGTTCGGCAAATTGGAACTAAATATCAGGAATAATGGGATGCCCAACTCTCCTGTCACTGGAAATGTGAGAGCCGCTCACCTACCGAACTTTGACAGTTGACTGGATTGGGTAGGTTTTGACGTTTTGCAATTGGAATGACTGGAACGGCCAGATTGAAATTATACCAAAAATATATGTGAACGGAGAAATTTGTTGACGCCGTTCAAGATCGTTACTAAAAATTTAAAACAATAAAAATCAAAGAAACTGCGAAATTTAAACATATTTCATGAAACGTTTTGTAATTTGATGCATAATAGAGATCATTTTCTATTTCAAATGATTAAAAACATTCACTAATTGACAACTAACAGGCTTAATTCACCTTATTAAGTATTGAAAGATCGAAAGTCAGTTGTTTTAATATATCATAAAATCATAAAAAAGGATTTAAGTGCTTTCGCCATATATTAAAAGTCCAATATATAATAATTTGCAATCGTAATAAACGTTGTGCGTTTTAATTTAAATGCCCAAAAATTCTTATTTTGTTCGATGTGGCCACAATGGAAAATGTTATAAAAAACGCTTATTTTGAGGCGCTCTCACACTGGAATAAGTTGGGCATCCCATTATTCCTGATTTAATGGCGCTCCTGGGCAGGGATAATGGGATGCCCAACTTATTCCAGTGTGAGAGCGCCTCAAAATAAGCGTTTTTTATAACATTTTCCATTATGGCCAGATCGAACAAAATAAGAATTTTTGGGCATTTTAAATTAAAACACTTAACATTTATTACGATTGCAAATTATTATATATTGGACTTTTAATATATGACGAAACTACTTAAATCCTTTTTTATGATTTTATGGTATATTAAAACAACTGACTTTTGATCTTTCAATACTTAATAAGGTGAATTAAGCCTGTTAGTTCTCAATTATCAAATGTTGTTAATCATTTGTAATTGAAAATTAATTCTATTATGCATCAAATTACAAAACGTTTCATGAAATATATTTAAATTTCGCATTTTCTTTGATTTTCATTGTTTTAAATTTTTATTAGCGATCTTAAATAGCGGCAACAAATTCCTCCGTTTACGTATTTTTTTGGTAAGATTTCAATCTGGCCGTCGCTCGTTTCCAATTGCTAAACGTCAAAACCTCCCCAATCCAGTCAACTGTCAAAGTTTAGGTGGTTTTTACGTTTAGCAATTGTTCTCTCACTTCCACTGAGAGAGGAGTTGGGCATCTCTTTATCTCTGCTTCCGGGTGTTACCATTTTACCTCTATTTTATGCCCCTATTGCGGTTTTCAACCCGACTTGGTCGAATTGAAGTTAAGGCAACTCAACTTCAGATCAACCAAACTCTTTTTCGGTATTGCGAACTTCAACTAAGTTCAGTCGAAGTATGATTGGCGTTGCCAACCTAAGAATGGGAAATTTGACAGATAGTGAAACAGCTAAAATTTTGTAAACGACATATTTAAACAATTGAATTCAGTTGTCGCTCGCGAAAAAGTGAATAAACATATATAATAAATAATAAATAAAAAATGGATATAAGTTTTGATTTATATTACAATGACGAAAATACTGGGGGCAAAATTGATGTGCTACGTATACGAAAAAGCCTTCGTGATCACTCAAATCCATTGGAGCTTCCAAATGCAAAGTAAGCCATAGTTTTTTTCACAATTGAATTGCTTTTTAATAATGTTTGTTGCAGATTCATAAGTTATTTTCGATTAAATAAAGAAGCATTTTGTTTTTTACTGAGCATGAAGGAACATTTCCACAAACGTGTGCAAGGATCGGCCATACCTCCTATATTAAAATAATGCGCAACTCTGCGTTTCCTTGCTGACGGTGGTTATCAAAAATGCAGTGGAAATGATTTTAACATTGGGTTGGCGCAACCTACGATATCTTTAGTAATTAAAGAGGTTCTAAATATAATTGAACAACGTATTTGTGCCCAATGGATTAAAATTCAAATGACTGAGGAGAAGCAAAACGCTTCAAAAGTTTCATTTTATTCAAAAAGTGCTTTCCCGGGAGTAGTTGGTTGCATCGACGGGACTCATGTTCGCATAATTTCACCAAGAAAAGAAGTGCAACATCTTTATATTAACAGAAAGGGCTACTACAGTTTAAACGCGATGATTGTACATATGTATAAAATCTGAATTATATTAGAAACAAAATGGTATAATTTCTTAAAATTTTTAGCTTTGTGATTATAAAATGTCTATTCGATATGTGGATGCTAGGCATGCAGGCGCAAATCATGACTTTTGTTTTCAATGTTAGCGATTTGAAAGTGCATTTACAGAACAACATACAGAATAACACTTATATCTTCGGTAAGACTTTATCGTATTTATTGCTAAATAATTGGAGTAATGTAATTTCTTAGGCGACGCTGGCTATCCTCTGCACAAATTTTTAATGACGCCTTATCGCTTGGCGGAAGCTTCTTCACCCCAAGCACGCTACAATGCAGTACACTCAAAGGCCCGGAATATTGTAGAGCGGACAATTGGTGTACTCAAGAGGTGATTTCGATGTCTTTGATCTGTACGAGGTTTACATTACACTCCCGAAAAGGCTACGCAAATTGTGAATGCTTGTTGCGCATTGCACAATATTTGCCAACACTTTCAAGTGGAATCTCCGGAAGAAATACCATCTACTTCAAATACTACAATGACCAATGGTATTTTGGACATAGAAAGGGAAGAAGAGGATACGGCTCGAATAATTCGCAATAATATTATTACTTCCCTATAAATAATTAAAATACTAAATTTCATTTATTATTTTTAATGTGCTATTTATTCAGGTATTAATTTAAATTTTATTTAAATAAATTCATTAAATAACAATATCACTTCATTTTTTAATGTAAACTTAAGCTATGGTACAAAAATATAAAATATCACTTCATTCCAGAATAATTAAAAATAAAATAAAAAATATATTACTTTGTGTTTTAAATAAGAAAAAAAAATTAAAATCTTTGCGAAGATTTTAATTTAGCAATTTTGAGGCGCTGCACCTCAATTTGAATTTATTGTTTCCAAATTGTGGCTTTCCTCTTCCTACTTCTGGGAACTTCTCCATTAACTCCACCAATTTTTCGAATTGCTTTTTTGTTGTAACTTTATTTTTTCTGAAAATTTATAAAAAATATTAATTAAAATTAATTCAACATTAATTAAAATAGTTATTTTAACCGATCTCCATTTTTCTTTAATATTTTTTTGTATTTCACTGCACGAATGGTGAACTTCAACTGCTTAATAGAAATAAATATTATTTACATATAAACTAGTCAATCCCACTTGTACATACAGACTTGAAAACCGCAATACCAAAAAAAGTTGAAGTTCGATCATACTTCAACCGCAATTTTTTTTTGACGGATTGAGTTGAAATTGGCAATACTGAATTTTTAAACTTCGACTGAAATGCAGTTGGGTTGAAAACCGCAATAGGGGCATTAATGTAAATCTAAATAAAATTATTTTGTTATTAAAATTAATACAAAAAAAAAAATATTTTATAAAAAAAAAAATTATATTTTTGAGTTTCGAACATTAGGTTGAAGGAATGACAAGCGAGTGGTTTACCCACTAGGCTATTGTAGAATGCACCGTCACGTTTTCCTGAAAGCAGTTTTGTTGAATTATCCCAAATTTAATGAAAGTGTCAGAAAGAAGGATATAGTTTTATTACAGTAGAAAATATGTGAGCGAGAAAGTGATACAAGATCACATGTATACAAAAGTTTTGGGTGCTTTTTTGATGCGCCCTTAAGAACGTGATAGGAAAAAGTGACAATTAAACCGGCACGCGTTACCGGCATGTCCCTAGGTAACATGACTGTCACTGTTCTAACTGCAATTCAAACATATACTCATACAATTATTATCCCCAAAAGCCCCTGGCGGAAATCAATGTGAGTGTATCGTTTCCGTTCAATATTTACTTTCTATATGCATATATGTATGTATGGTATAAAATCACAAAATTAAATTTGCAATTCTGACCAAAATCCCGATCAAAAAAGAAAAAATTCGGTTTATTTTCCGGTAAAAACCGATAAACCGCTAACAAAGCAGTTTGGTACTGTATAAGTTAATAGTAGAGAGCCCTCGACTTAATTGTTCACAAGTCAAATTTATTCTGCTGTTTCCTTCCAATCACACGATCAACCAACCAAGCATTTTGCGAATATACCGATTGACGCATTACGGGTTGAATTGGATTAGTGAGCGAGGCAACAATTATTTCCTTACTTTTTAAGCGCCGCATTGCGGTTAGAGCGCGATGTATTGATACTCCATCGGATCAAGGCATCGTTGTTGTTGTGAGATTCTGATCTTTCCTTCCAATCTCACAATCAACCAACCAAGCATTTTACAAATATACCGATTGACGCATTGCGGGTTAAATTGGATTAGTGAGCGAGGCAACAATTATTTCCTGTTGTTGTGAGAGCGCATGCGCTGTGTGGTGATAATTCTCATTATCCGGTGAAATATCGAGCCGCTCACTGTAGTCAAGGAAATTGCAGATGGGGCTACACTTGCTATCTTAACTACCCTCCTTGTCAAGTCCGAAACGTCCCTGTTGCGGTAATCCATCAAGCTTAGGCAGGGGTATTCAAATGGTGTCGTATGTTGCATGGCGCACTTCATAATGTTGTTAAAAAATTGTGATTGGTATTGTAAAGTATTGGTAGTTGGTAGTTGGTAGTTGGCTTGGTTGATCGCAATATAATATTTAAAATTACAGTGTTACAAATTCAATTACTTATTACTCTATGAATAGTTGGTAATATGGTTTAACATTTTACTTGATAATTTAGATAAATGTCACAACGTTTTCCTTAATTACAAACTCTTCTCGGAAATATTAATGTAAAAATTTGAAATTGATATGTGTTGATTATGATTTGGATTTATTTGTTAAGGTTTTTTTTTGTTTTTGTTTTTTGCGAACGTGTGCGTGAACGGAAAATATCATCTGAGATTACTTTTATGAATTTTTTTCCCGTCTGTCAGAACCGTGGTACCTAAATCTCTTTCCACTACTTTTTCTACATAGATTTTATCAAATTTATTCCCAAGCCGTTTGTTCCTTTTCAAAAACACCCTCTCCCCTGATCCGTATGTTTTCATCGTTTTATTTTCGTTTCGTTTATTTAATGTTTTCTCTTGCATTTTAAGCAATTTTTCGCGTGCTACTTTCAGTTCTTCGTTTGAACAGTTTTGAAAAACATCAATTGGCTTGGCATTGGTTGTGGAGCAGTGGTCGGCATGAGAGGATCTGTCACTGTATTGGTGAGCACGAAAAAAAAGTAGCCCAGTGAAAAATTGGAACTAAAATTAAGCAAATTTTATAAATAATTAAGAGTATAATGAAAATTAACAAAATGTCTTTTAAGGAAATATTCCCTATTATCATTAAAAGACTTGGAACATAAGAGGCATTGCATGGCACCAAAGGCATTTAGAATCATAAAATATTTCTCGCAGGGCATATTTGGTTTTGCGCTATAGTCTTACGTGATGTTAATTCGTTGCTGGCTCGACAACGACTGAACGATGGAGCGTAAGCGTACGTGTGAAGTTAGTTTGCAAAATTTTGCTATGAAATGCCGACCACTGTTGTGGAGTGAATGCTGTTGTTGTACTTATGTGTTGCTAATAATATGAGGTCTATAGCAGCGGTCGGCATTTCTTAGCACAATTGTGCAAACTAACTTCACACGTACGCTTACGCTCTGTCGTTCAGTCGTTGTCGAGCCAGCAACGAATTAACATCACGCAAGACTATAGCGCAAAACCAAATATGCCCTGCGAGAAATATTTTATGATTCTAAATGCCTTTGGTGCCATGCAATGCCTTTTATGTTCCAAGTCTTTTAAAGATAATAGGGAATAATATCCTTAAAAGACATTTTGTTAATTTTCATTATACTAATAATTATTTATAAAATTTGCTTAAATTTAATTCCAATTTCTCACTGGGCTACTTTTTTTTCGTGTTCACCAACACAGTGACAGATCCTCTCATGCCGACCACTGGTCTATAGTCTCGCACAACTGCTGTTGCTGTTTGATGCAACGGGCTATTTCCATTAACGTTGAATGGAATCTTTCAACCTGCCCATTACTTTCACTGTGTAACGTCGGGATGAAAAATTGTTCGATTGAAAAACTATCTCTGAGGAAACTTTTTATTGTCATGGAATGAAAAGCTTTTTCGTTATATGAAATAATTGTTTTAGTGTTTTTAAATATCGGTAATATTTCGAGCAGTGCTTCTTTAATGTCTATCGTGGATCGTGAGGAGATAGGTTTAACAACCGCGTATTTGGAAAATTTGTCGATACATGTTAAGAAGTGCTGCTTATCAGTAAAAAAAATGTCGACGTGAAATCTCACCAGGCATGGAAGGGATAGGGGTTTTGCCGATTTCGAGGTTGGACGGTTTACGCTGATATTTATTTTCTAAAAAAAATTTTGCAATTCGAAATTATGGATTTTAACAATTTTTATTTTATTCGGGAAAAATAATCGCTTATTATTTGTTTGAAATTTTCTTGTAGGCAGCGATGTGCTCGGTTATGCTCTGTAATGAGCGTTTCAAGTTGATCGGTTTTGTTGATTAAGTCAATTACGAATATTTCGGTATGTCGAAATTTTATACCAGGAAAGGCAGAAACTAGACGGTTTTGTATTTCCCCTAGGATTGTCAGATCACAGTGAATTGCGTTGATGGTATTTCGATTTATTACACTTTTTAGACATTGTATTAGATTTTCGGGCTTATCATAACACATTTTATGACGAACGTATTTTTGGAATACAATTGTTGTACTTTTGTTTAACGACGGACCCTTTGTTAATATTAGTTGGTTCTTAAATTGGTTTACGGGATGCTTTATTGTTTCTATGAAGTTGGTGGAAGACTCTTCGCTATGCGCTGTTTCTATTGATTCGCTAAAGTTATTAATAAACTGTCTGGACAGAGCATCAGCTACCTTATTCTCCTTCCCTGGCTTATAATGAAATGTAGGCGCGAATTCCTCGATGAATGCACTCCATCTCTTCATTTTTGAATTCGGATTTTTTTCTGAAATAGCGAATATAAGGGGCTGGTGATCTGTGAAAATGTGAATATTCTTATTCTCTGAAGTTCTCATAGATTCAGAAAGCAATATTTATAGCACATATATTAAAGATAATCTAAAAAGAAATCTTATAAAAATTAACGATGATTGTTTAAACAAAATACTAAACTTTGAAGAAGCTAATTGCAAAATGCAAACATTAAATACACAAGAGATAAGCGAAATAATTCCTGGAGTACTAATTCTTGAACATTTTAACAGCACAATATCCCATAACTGCAACAAAGCTAAATTAAACATTTCAGGAAATTACTTAATCAAATTCGATAATTGTGAAATAAACGCGTTTTTTTATATACCTCTTTAAGAATGCAAAAACATATATTCCAAATGTACAATTAAAAAATGAAACTACTATAAACGATCCGGCAAAGATAATATAATTTCGTCGGAGCCTCAAACTAACGGTGGGGGTGTTATAAAGAATATTATTTTCAAAGAATACGAATATTTATTAATTGAGTTTTCCAAAGAATTGTTTGTCCAAGTGCATTTTCGCTAACGAAAATGCAACAGTTAATGAAATGTACCACTAATTCCACTAACGAAAATGCAACAGTCAACAACTCCGAAGAATTTTAATAATTTGTATTTATTGTTCATTCAAGTGCATTTCCGCTAACGAAAATGCAACAGTTAACAAAATATATAATAACTTTATTAACTGTATTACTTTGCAAAATGCACAAGACACATTTCCTAAGAATTTTTACGCAAGCATTTATTTTTAAGTTATTGCAAGAAAGCAAAATATTAGTATTTAAGAAAGCACAAAATAAAACGGAATGCTGATTATCGATTAAACCTTCAACTCAGTTGTTTAATTTGTCGTTGTTCATCACTTCGGTGAAAAAAGTTTTCATCTCATCAACACACCACACGCGTGATGACACCACACATAATTAACAAAAGGGACGGACGGTTGGCGCCAGGTCTCTTTTGTTCTTCATCCGCGCGCATACACGCATCCCATATTATAATCGGTATACGTTCGCTGCAATTTCGCAAGAAAGGTGAGTGTCGGTAATCTTGTATCTCTTAAGCGTATCGAATTTACTATGGTCCTTCAAAGCCGTACCGGACGGCACTAGTGATAACAAAAAAAAAAAAATCTTTTTAAATTAATCACGGTAACGCGACGACGCGGTAAATATCAAAATATCATCAATTACAAAAAATTGTTGTGAAGTGAAATAATATACTTGTACATATACGGAAACAAGCAAATCATATGTACACACAGTATAATTTAACAAAGAAAAAAACAGGTTGAAAATTGTGAAAAGTGGGAAGAACCGTTGGTGACAAAACCGTAAGAACCAAAAAAAAAAAAAGTGAAATATTAATATTGTGGCAAAAATCTTGCTTAAGCGATGGTGAAAAGTAAGAAAAACAGTGGTAACAAATCTGAAGAAAAAATATATATATATATGTATATATGCATATATGTATATATGTATATACATATACGTATATATATGTACATAAAATTTTATATACATATGTAACATAACAAGTGAACGAAAAAAGTTACAAAAATAAAAGTGAGGTGAACGCAAGTGCAACAATAATTCTTATACGGTATACACATAAGTATGTATATGGATACAGTGCCAGTGGAGTGACCAAAACCAAAAAACAAGGTTTACATCAGAAGAGAGTGAAGTGACAAAATCGCGAGTTAAGGAATGTATTTCTTATAATAGTAACAAACATCAAATCAACCTTTTTTCAGTAAACAGAATGCAGAAACAACCTTGAGTTGGAACAACTGAAATACACTATCACTACAACAAACAATCCTAAACAAACAAGTATCAAAACAACATTGAGTTTAATTCCACAACAACCTTATCTTAAAACAAAGCAAATATATCTAGGCAAACAATATATATAGTGTGTAAACAAACCTAAACAAATAATACAATCTGTATTTAGACAAACTATCAACTAGTAATAAGTAAACATACTAGTTAGTATAAATAGAAATAAGAAACATGTAATAAGTTAGTCTTAAGAGTATAAATAAAGAGTACACATTTCGGTACAGCTAAAATTAACTCGCGCAAATATAATAATTAGTGCTATGAAGTGTGGGGACATATAACCCACAGACAAAAGGAAAAAAACCAAATTGGAAAATAAAAGGAACGAGGAAAACGCAACAACACCGGCAGCAGAAGAACTGGGGGAAAGGAAAACAAGGAACAGGTACAGTCACAAGCGCAGGCGCAAGCACAAGCACTCCAGCAAAACTTGCGTGACAGAAACTCCAATACTTTTACACAATTTTTACTTGTCACTAACACTCCCTCACAAATCTTTGAAATGAGTAAGAAGTCAATCTTTTGTGTCTTCTGTTTGTTTTATATTATAAGCTCTTCACTCAACAAATGTTAAGCAAAAATAAAACAAAAGAAGACAAACAAATTTTTTAGCTGTCACCGCTTATTGAAAACGATGGATGTGAAAGTGTACAGCATGATACCGTGAATTTGACGTTTGCTTGTTCGTTGTGACAAATTGAATTCGAAGAAACCATAAATTCGGTTAAAAACGCGTTGATATTGAGAATTGTGCAGATTTGTGCTTGTGCATATTTATGCAAAATTATTTAAAATAAATATTTAAATCTATTCATATTGTGTTTCGTTAAATTTGTGAACTATTTGTGTCTATAATATTTGGAAAAAAAAGGTGAGTAGAGAAAATAATAATTCAATATGAAAAAAATACATTTAGTGCATATATGAGCCAGGAAAAAAAGGCTTTTAACCTAAGTGTATTTTTCACTGTAATTATTGCATTCTCCCGACGGTGTCCTGACTTTGTGTAACTGGGA
Organism: Bactrocera neohumeralis; assembly: GCF_024586455.1. NCBI lineage: Eukaryota > Metazoa > Arthropoda > Insecta > Diptera > Tephritidae > Bactrocera > Bactrocera neohumeralis. Next base: position 20,612 of record NW_026089983.1, on the reverse strand, counting down.
CGGTAGGGGAGGCAAGCAACCGCTATCAAAGTTTCTGTTGTCCAACATATTATATGGTAAATTTTATACATACATATTTAACTAAAAATATGTATTTTAAATTTATTTTTCATTACATTTTTTGTAGATTCTTTGATCACTTGTGGACTTGCAAATTTCGAGCAACAAATGCGGAAGTCCATCGAAATGACCCACCATAGATTTAAGCAAAAAAAATATAGAAAGCGAAAAGCTGAAAAATGATAACATGGTAATATTTTTTTAGACATACATATGTACATATGAAAACACATTTGTATGTTGTGGAATCTAAGTATGTGTGTATATATTCAATATTTTTTTCTCTTGCATATAATAAAAATTTATACCTATGCAAATAATTTTTATATATATTAAAAATAAACGCGGGTTTTGGTCTGACATATTTATAGCCATTGCAAATAATTTTCTGCGTGTGTTTGTTATTGTGCCGTTGCACCAAAAGGAAAATTCTGTAATTTCTGCACCGTGAAAGGTTTTGCAAAAGCAAGAGAATGCCCCCAATATGAGAATATCAAGCGACAGCTGTTTTTGTATATGGAATGTAAACAAATATTAAGTGACAATTTAGGGCCGGCAAAATATGTCTTCCAAAAACATCGATTAAACTAGAGCAGGCACCGATTATGATGAGTGGAATGTAAGTTTTCAAGTAGTTTTCACCGAAAACTGTGTTTTCGTATGACAGATTTTACATGGACGAAAACACAAGTTTTCGTGCGAAAACCAGTTTTTCCCACGAAAACATGTTTTCGTTGTCGGTCCGAACATAGTATAAGAAAGGGAAATTTGACAGATAGTGAAACAGCTAAAATTTTTTAGACGACATATTTAAACAATTGAATTCAGTTGTCGCTCGCGAAAAAGTGAATAAACATTAAAATAAATAAAAAATGGATATAAGTTTTGATTTATGTTACAATGACGAAAATATTGGGGGCAAAATTGATGAGCTACGTATACGAAAAAGCCTTCGTGATCACTCAAATCCATTGGAGCTTCCAAATGCAAAGTAAGCCATAGTTTTTTCACAACTGAGTGGCTTTTTAATAATATTTGTTGCAGATTCATAAGTTATTTTCGATTAAATAAAGAAGCATTTTGTTTTTTACTGAATGAGATGAAGGAACACTTCCACAAACGTGTGCGAGGAACGGCCATACCTCCTATATTAAAATTATGCGCAACTCTGCGTTTCCTTGCTGACTATGGGTATCAAAAATGCAATGGAAATGATTTTAACATTGGGTTGGCGCAATCTACGATATGTTTAGTAATTAAAGAGGTTCTAAATATAATTGAACAACGTATTTGTGCCCAATGGATTAAAATTCAAATGACTGAGGAGAAGCAAAACGCTTCAAAAGTTTCATTTTATTCAAAGAGTGCTTTCCCGGGAGTAGTTGGTTGCATCTACGGGACTCATGTTCGCATAATTTCAACAAGAAAAGAAGATCTTAACAGAAAGGGCTACTACAGTTTAAACGCGATGATTGTACATATGTATAAAATCTGAATTATATTAGTCACTGACAGCATCAACAATACTCTTTATGGTACAGGTATTGCTAAGTTTGCTGCTGCTGCACTACTCACTGGGCTCATCATCATAGTTCTTGCTTGGAGTAATTTGGGAAGTGGGCTAGGCTAGACCGAATTACGTTCATGTGCCACCTCGGATGAGTTTCGCGATTCATATGTATTATTGATCTGCCGCTCTTCTGATTCGCCACTGTCGCACTCTTTGGATGCGGCACTTTGATTATGGCTTGCCGTTGTAGCATTTGCTGGCTGTTGATTTGAGGTCCTTCTTTGCCTCGTTTAGCAGCTCGGTATCGGCTTGAGAGAAGTATAAGTTCGATGCGTTTACAATAAAGCGCATTATCGTCTTCTTCGGGCAGATTTAAAGGCTTGCGACTACCAGCAAGTGCGCTGGCTGTGCCAGAAGCACCTTGGTGGTTCGCGACCTATAATTGTAAGGAGCTTTAACGTATATTAAGAGTCGATCCAGAAGAAATTTTATGCTCTTTGCTGAGACGTGCGTACCATTGACTGTGCGTTACCCAGTTTAAATTTAGGTTTAAGACGGAAGTGTGACATCGACGTCTAGGATTAATTCAAGTCCACTTTCAATTTCTGATTCCAGAGCTTGTAGATTCAAGTTAGCTGATAACATGGTGGGACGAGCCAACGATGTAGTGGGTCCAAGGTTGTTGTAGACCGAGCGCCATTGGTGGCACAGGTCGTAAACTGTCGACCAACGGTAAGTTTTGTGCAGGTGGTGGCAGTGGAGGCACCTGCCAGGATGCGGAGGTGGTTGATTGTTGCGTCGTAAGACCGTTGCATGTCCCGATATTTCCCAGTCGGTGGTGGAACTAGCCGAACTGAACTGTCTGGACGTCAGGAAATGCCATTTAACTGCTTTTTCATTCTGGAATGACACTATGCCTAAATGGTTGTCCTAACGATCAAGATTACGTATACAGAGTTTGATGTGCTAACGCCATGGATACATTTTGTCCACTGGATTTTGTGTAGTCACCGGAGGACTGGGAGTAAATGCGGCATCACTTTTCACCACCACCACCGGAAGGACGTGATACGCGTACGGGTGCATCAAGCTGGAATAACCTGAAAACGCGAGGTCTGCGTTTTATTAATATGCACTTTGCAGATGTAACATCGATGCGTTGCTATGTCGTGGTGTTGTGGCTTCAGAGATCCTGCGTGGGATAGAAAGTGCCAGACCAGCACTGTCTGGCGCCTTGGTATAGATTCAGTGTCAGTACGTCCACCATCTGGTTCACCGCGACGGCGTACATACGATATAATGCGCTGCCGCTGCTGCAATCACGCGTGTGCGGATTAAGTGGTGGCAATGGCAACTCGTTCCCAAGGGTTTATTGGTATCTGCCAATAGGTGGGATGTAGTTGCTGTAGGTGTTGATGTTAACGCAGAGTGCTGAGTTGGATACAAATACTTGTAATTGACATTAATGTTGTGGCAAACGATTAGCTGCTGGATGAAGTCAAACCCAAAGCTTTCAAGTGCCTCTTGAGTGTCTAGAATGTATGGTAGATAATAATTAAAAAGAGTTCCCATGAGATTACATCATTAACTGATAGTACCAGCAAAGCCTGCAGTACAAATTGACAGTTGCGGCGGTTCCTTGTTTGCCTGTACCTTAATGTTACTTGATTTCTTCGACCTCTGTTAGATCGAAACCAATGGATGCCAAAGTTCGTGACAACCTGCCACGCGCCACAAGCGCACACTCAAGGTGTCTCTATGGGCCCTCGTTTCAAACGGCGCTGGGCTGAAATTGTGCCAAAACATTTCTTATAAGTGTAATGATATCATCCGCCACATCGGCGCTATTGACTGCTTTGCCAGCACCGGTGGGCAATCGATGCCAACAAGGCTTGTGTAGGCTAGCGGAGCATTGTGAAAGACGATCTTCCGGATCGGATTGCGGAAGAAAACGCGATGGTATGCCGTGGCAGCGGGCTCAAAGCGAAACCTGCTGCCCAAGTAAGAAGTCTTTTTCCAACCGCACTCTTTGGTCCTGCCTTATTCTCAATGCTTTTTCTGTATTTGTGTACCATTGCATTCTTTTGACCACGATGTATGCGTTGTAAGCTCTTTTCAACTGGGTGTAAAAAGCAGACGTAGAGCATCGCGACATTTATCAGGCGTACGCATTAGTTCACGTTGTTCCCATCTTAGCAACTTTATTGAAGACACCACATTACCATAAATCGGAAGGAAACCAAGCCCAGATTGTAGCAGTTGAGCAAAATGTTTAGTGTGCTGGACTGTCTGCATGGCTTCGGCGAGAGCTCTGTGAAAAATTAAAGGAAAGGGTGTTATTCCTGTTTATACCCATACTAGAGAACTTACCTAGCAGCACGCGGCCACTTTTATCTAAGAGCGCGAAATCGCTTCGCGCGCAATAATATTTTGTAGCAGCTGTTTCAGTGCTGACCTGTAGAGATATAAGTACAGCTCCTACTTTTTTGCTTGCACTGTAACTACCTGCCCAGAGTTGCTTCTACCAATATGGGTTTAATCGAGTGATAGGAGCTCAACGCTTGATTGGCGTTGAGTTTCATGGTGAGCACATCTGCAGATGATATATCAAAATCTAGCGAAGTTGTGTGCATCTGACACCCTGCGGTTCATTGTTTCCTCCTCCTGTGTACCAAGCACCGGTCGTCAATTAATATGCATTTCTGTCTGCGATCCACCACATGCTGGAGTAACACACCGCTCCTAGCTTCCGAGCTGAGTTAGCGGCAAGTGTACACATTCTGCGGTTGGTAGCTCGAATATAACTGCTTCTTTGGTGGCATTGCGGCCCGCAATGGCCCTTTGCTTCGTAACATATCAGCAACCATGGCGGCTTCTTGCAACGAAGCAAGAGTTCAAACCAACCCGCGTTTCGGACAGTACGGAAGGTATCTGAAAGGGACCGCCGACTACCAGAACAGTGCTTAGATTTGCTCCGTGAGTTCACGTGTGCGTAGGATTTACTCTTCAAACGGAGCGATTGCAACGGGGTATCGTAATTATTGAACAACGTTCTGATAAGTATTCGCCATCTTCCTTGGAGCTGCGTAATATGGCGAATGGCACTAGAGTAAAGTTCATTTCTGCGAAGTGACTCCCTTTCGCCCTTGTCGTGAGAAAACTGAACAACCTGATGGCAGCAAGTCATCGAATATCCAAGAGTAAGATTATAGAGTGTATGTAAGCAAGTGGGGCCCTGCCAAGCGGGCAAAAGTGGGTGCACGTCGCGAGCGTGTCAGGCCCTGTAGACTACCTGGAGCGTGTAGGCCTTGCAGACCCCGCCACTGAACCACCCACAGAGCCCAAACTGAATAACGAACTTAAGGAGTAGTTGGACGAATTCATCAAGTGGTTACGATTGACCATGCTGAAACCACTTCGTTCGTTGGCAAAATCATCAAGTAGATTTTCGGATCAGGTCATTACTACCATCGCCTAATGGGCGCTCCTCCCCAGGTTTGCCGTGATTATCGCGCACCATGTTAATATGGCGCTCGAGAACTCCTTTTTGTCGTGTATTCTTTGAGAAGTTTCTGCTAAGTTTTCTCATTAGGATATCTTAGATTCTCCTCATTAATATGCTTTGTATTAAAACTTTTAGAATTCCCTTCTGTGGTTGGAGAAAACCAAGCATAGGTTCATCGCCATTAAACTAAAGTATGAGTACGTTGGTCTTGGTACGATTAACAATGTCATAGATGGATTCGCTGCAAGTAATGGTTGTTTTACGAGATATACTGTTCGTGTCTGGGCTGGTCGTGCTTTGCAGCGCTCTGCGGCCTGTGCGTCTTCCGCGTTAGGTGCGACAAGAATTGTTGTAGAATGTAGTGTAGACATCTTTGAATCACGGGCTGACGACCTTCGGGACTCATGATCATATCGCACAGACTCCAGCGGCACTGTGCGGCTGCCATTTGTGTGCGCGCGTCTTCGTTGTCAGGCCGTAGAGGCAAGACCTGGAAGAAATCGTGTTAACCAGAAATTAAAAGAACTACATATTTACATGATCCCCGCTGACTTACCAAGTATCTTATTTTGGCCTCTTCTTCCGATTGTTGGTCGGTTATTGCGATCGACAGACCTTGTCATAGTGTGGCTTGAGGATGCTGACCCATTGATGGCTTTGACCTATGTGAATAGCAGTTAGTCAGAAAAAAATTCGTAATAATAATATAGTTTAAAGAAAGTACTTTCTGAGGAACCACAAGCATATGCCTTGCTGAGCCTATCTGCTGTCAAGCATAATTGTTTTCGTAAATTTCTGCATCAACAAAGCTACGTATGGATTCGTAAACTGCGCCCAGAAGTTTCCTGAAGCGCGCGCTTGTAACGCACCAGCATGAAGTGTTCACACGTTTCCAAATCCATTTATGCAAACGTAATGCGCCGTCGGCGCTCGCTCATCGCGTTTGATAGACATTACCCGAGCGCTGTTGGCGTCTGAAACTAAAGCGCGATCGCCCAACTCACGCGCGATTTTCTTGTTTGATACTTGACAGTTGACAGCTTATTCGTAGTTACCTAGCGCCAGTGTATATTCCCTGAATCTCATCTGCTGCTTTCACTTCAGGACTACCGAGTTCGTGCGCCACAACCAGCCGTTTCTCTAAACAAACAGGTAGCGCTTCTTTTGCCGATTCAGCGCGATACGTATGCTCCCAGTCCCCAGGCGACGTTCCTGATCGCGATAGCTTTGCAGCGCAATGGCAGTTCTGTGACGTTCGCTGACACTTAATGCCTTCCTCAAAGTCGCCCAAGGCATCTGCTAATCGCCCGAATGACCGGTACGCCTTGCCCGATCATACACTGTGGTTAGCATATTAACGCGTTCAGGTGCCTAATTGTTGTTTCAAGCCTTCGATGGCATCTTAGACCCATGTTAGGTTGGCGATGCCCAGATTGCCGAAAGATTGAGCTTCGATACCGGAGTCCTGCAGCTCTTGAGCACGTCCTAGTTGTTCCTGACACTTGACCGCGTGTTGGTAGTTCCTAAGCCATGTGAACAGCGCAGTGACCATGCGCTTTTACACTCGCCGGGTAAATCGGACATCTCCTGCCTTAGCGCCAGTTCCTGGCTGTGTGATAGCCGAGTGCTTTATCGAATTTCTTTATAAGACGATGTACCAAGCCAGGCGCACGTAAGCTGCAGCTAAAGCGGTCGTTCACGTGCATGTCGCGCAAGTGTAAGTTGCCGTTGATACATTTTAACTGCCTCCTCATGCTCCGGCTATTTTTAATATGTCACCGATATTGCCATTTACGAAACTTTTACTGGAAAGATGATTTTGTCATATGCATAGAAAATGCCGACACTCCAGGCGGCTTTGCGTATTACCAAGCCAAATGCGCTGAACCCAAATTACAGTAAGCGCGTCCATATTTATTTTGTCCTGCAAATCTTTTTCGCCAATGCTAAGTGTGGTCGTAGTATCACTTTACCGCCTCTCGATAATTATAATGCAGTAGTGGACATAACCCCCAAGAAGTGACGTGCTTTACCCTCAGCTGCCACATCGCCCGGTTCTGTGAGAGCATCAAATACTGTTCGTAGTAGGGCACCGCCTGAACAACTCTTTGTGGCGTGAGCACAAACAATTGCCTAAATTTAGTAGAGCGCAGGCTTCACCAGCCGTGTCGCCCAAGTTCTCGCGCGATATTCAAATGAGCGCGGTAATGCATAAGCGCCATATCGTGCGCGCCAAAGCCTGGTACGCAACTGCGAGGTTACCGTAACGTGGATCTTCAGCGCTCCGATCGTGCACCTCCTTACTGATCGTCATTCTTGGCGACAACGGTGTTGCCTGCGATCGCAGCGGCTGAGTAGGCATTGCAATATTGCCATAAGCGCGACCCATACCCGCGCGGTCGTGCAACTGCCGCGCGATGATGATGGGCCTGATGTAGCAAGCGCGGCATCGTGTTCGCCAGTGGTTGATGAACATACTAATTAGGAACAAAGCGCGACCCTCACCCGCGCCGCGTGCAGCCAGCGCCATTTCTAGTTGCTTCTCATGCCATTTTTTCGCTTGCACGCAGTCACCAGCGCAACATGCCGCGTGTCCCAGTCCAGCATATCACGCCTCAATATTACGGTCGCAGCTGCTTGGAGATGCACAACACTTGCTCATGTGATTGCTTGCGCGCGAAGTTGCGTCGTATGATGACCCAGGCGAGATTCGAGTAAGCGCGCGCCTCTTCAACTTGATTGCTAACTTGCGCGCCAGCCGTAAATGTTGTGTATGACAATCGGCCGAATCGAATTCACCCATTGCCAGAAGTAAACGGCGCCGACGCGCCAGATCCTCCGCGCCTCCGGCGATCTTGATGCCATTCACTGATTACGCATTGTTTGTGGCTGGCCAAGGCATTGGGGTAATCACCAATAGCCGTGTAAACATGTCCTGACGAAGTGAGCGCTGGCGGCGGCTTGCGTATCCTTACACTTCATCGCGAGCACAAGTTGGTAACGATGTGCCGTGAAGCGCACCTCTGAACCTTGACTGAAGTAGCCAGGCAAGATTACCATGTGCGCGACATTCTCCTGCATCATCATAAGACTTTTTGTACTGCAAGTCCTGCTGCATATAATAATGGCCTTATCTAACTGATTAAGCGCCCAATGCGCCGGGCTTAAGGCGCGAAGACAACCTCATGTTCAGGGAACGAACCGTGCATAAGCCAGCTTCAACCATAACATTTCAGGTGATATTGTTAACCGGATCTACATGTCCGACCACGGATATCACCACAAATGGTGACTGGTCTGAATTCATGGCGCGCAGTTGTTGAAATGTAAGGCTCCAGCGCATGTCTCGCAGGGACTCTTCACCAGCGCCTCCATCAATCCGGCCAGCAACTGCGTGTTTGTGTATCTTGCGCCAGACCAGCGCTAAATAGAGCTAACGCCTCACCATAACGACCAAGACACTGCGGTGCGACTACCTTGCCGAAAAAGTGCGCCTTCGAAAAGCGTGCGGTTAATTCGCGTACCGCTATGGCGTCTGTGGCTGGCCTGACTGACCTCTTAAGGGCGCGTGCCGCTGAACGATTGCTGGCCGGTATATGATGCGGATGACTTTTAACGCGTCCGTATAAACATGACCCGGCAGTGACAAAGTCGCCACTCTGGCCGGCGGGCGTTCGATTCGCGCCTTCTCAGAAATAGTGCGCGGTTGGCGGCCGGCAGCTCGGTGTGCATTCGGGCTCATTCTGCAAGTAGAAAAAGAAAGATTGGCTCAGTTAGTTGGTTGGTTTGCGTACGCCGGTTTGTTGCGCAACTATTAATAGCAGAAATGTACATGTGGTCGCATAAACCTTGCTTCAGAGACCGCGCCGATCGCAATTTTTATGATGGGAAAATGTGCAGCGATTAGGTGCACGCTTAGGTATTAGCCACATTCCAACACGGCAAATGCGCGCAGCAAAAATCCTAAGCTGGACGCGCGGTGCGTACCAGCGCATGCAATGTGCAAGGAAATAAGCGCGGCTGAGCGAAGCCTGCATGGTGACGGTGGTGAAGGCTCGCGCATGCAGCGCACGCCATGCAGATTAACAAGTTGTGGATATTTTTAGCAACATTAGCATAACAGCCATCACAAATAATTATGGGCTGCAAAATAACAACGCGTCGTGGCGTTAAAAATCTTAACACCTAATAGAATGCTCGCAAAAAAATATATAAGTGTTTTCAGGAAAGAGCGAAAAACTGCAACGCGAGATATTCGTACGACGCGTAGCCACAGAGCCTATCAGCGAAATGCAAACTCCATCGGCGCGACGCATTGTATCTCACTAAAGCATTATCAATATCGCCAATCATTCTGGCGGCTCGCAATGGTCAGCGCCCCACGCCGTAAGCGGCCGACAACAGCCGACAGCGCGCCGCAACAGTTTGATCACGTTTATGCTTATAAATTCGCTGTTTGAGATGTTTCGCTACAAACAACACGCGCCCGCGTACAACGCTGGCGTGCAGACAATTGCAAAGTCGTTGGCATGAAAAAAATTGCTAATAAAAGGTAACCATTTACTGCGGCTATGGCAGCAACAACAAATCACCGGCGAGCTGCACGAACGCATATGGTCAAAACGCGCGAAGTGTAAGCGAAAACAAAATAAGTAAATGGTTGGTGAAACATGCCATGAAAAAAGCCATAAACAACTAAGGAATGAAAGAAACTGTGCGCATCACTCGTTGCCATACTCAATTTTTATAGCAAACCCGACAGATTGCAAATTATACTTTTTGCTAGTACTTATAATTTTCTGTCAGCACAACGGCATATGGAAAACGCGCGGCCTGGCGCTGGACATGGACCATGCGGAGTGGTGTTTGGCTAATGTACGGCGCCGGTGCAAACACCACACTTGGCGGAATAAGAGGTGACCAAAAATTGGAAGTTATAGATTAGGTTTTGCATACAAGAATTTCATTTCAGTTTCTGCACAATCAGAGACATTATTGGATCTATTCGTTGGTGAGTGCAACTGGGTCTGTGTTATTTATGGCTCCACATAGTATTACCCGTCGTCTTAATAGTTTTGTCAGGTTCCACAGTTGACCTTGTTTTGCTAGAAACTCCTTGCAGATCTTACTCCAGACAGGTTTGGATATTGGTCTTCAAGCACGACGTCTTTGCTATACTGCTTTTTTAGGTGCTGTTCGATTCTATCGTGTTTCTATCAACGCCAGCAATACATTAACGGTTGCGTTTTGCAACGAAGCAGTTGCAGTTTTGTTCATTTGTATTAATTCGATGATGTCGAAATGCGTTTGGTGTTTGCATTCATTGGTGGTGGTGTAAATTAATTGCGTTGACAAAAACGCCTAACAGTGCGTTGATAGTTAACGGCACGCTCGAAAGCGCACACACAAGCACACATATGTGTATAGATTACGAGGCTTGGTTGAGGAATGGAAAGAATGCTGTGAAGGCCTTCAGTTGGGTGCTTATAAGAAAATATTGACAAAGCAATTTTGTGAGACAGTGTATGGCATTAATGGCGAAAGCGAATGAGGTTGCGGCGACTCTGGTATGAAGACGGTCAAGTGTTGCATGTTTGGCGTGTCATGGTGTCGTAGTTGCAAGCAAAGTAGCTGAAGCTGAAGTGTGGTGGCTAGGAAATAAAGCTATGCAATAATAAATTTACTTAATGGCTAAAAGTGAATAAGGCTAATAGGAAAATTAATGTCCGACTTGAGCTGGAAGAAAAGAAGGACGACGAAGTTGGCAGTTGAAAAAAATGCTGACTGTTTCTCACACAGAGACTTAACTTAAAAACTAATAAGTAACAGAGGGTAGTGTAAACTTTTTTTCCCTACGAAGCCAAAGCGAAAATCGTCAAAAGGTATAAAGAAACAATTAAAAGAGAGGTATTACTTTAAAGGAAAGAAAAAGGCTGAAAGCGCTTTTGAGGAATCAAGAGTGCGGTTTACAATGAAATGCATAAAGTAAAAGGATTTTGCAGCCAAGGACAAAAAAATAAAATAATCCGAAAAAATAACGATACTAATATATCAACATAATTTTTATCGATATTTTTTTGCCGATGGAAATTTATTGCTTTCGATATTAATGAGAAACGATATAATATTAGAAGTATTGAAAGGTATAAAAATCGATATTTTTATGATCAAATACCCTAAATCCTTTGAAGATAGATAGATAGACAGGGATAGATATTTGTGGCAGCTTCAGCAACTTACTTTTAACTTCAACTATGATGGTATGCCTGTGAACTAAAGCCTATAATACCCAGGAAAGAGAATCCTATAAAATTCTGATTTGATTGTCGTTTTTTACTCCCAGTCCTTTGACATAGCTCCCAAGTGGATGGATATCGTCATGTCCTCGGTTGCCTCAAAGAGAGTGGCATCTGCTGTGAATCTACAGCCCTAATAATAATAAAGCAAGCACGTAAACTCAAAGAGTTTTCTTATGTCTGAATCAGATATATATTGGTTTGATTAATAAATAATTAATATTTTAATTGTTGTTCTTGATTTATTAAAAATTATGTCTGTAGTTAGTATTTATCTAGTAATATAAAATGATTCAAGTGATTAGGCCAAATAATTTTTTTCATATCATACCGAAATATCGATATTTTAAATAAATATCCAATATCGACATATTCAAAATACCGATACAATATATATGATACTTTATTCCGACATCACTAATATAAAGACACCACACGTACAAAAAAGGCTAAATATACTGAAAGTAAGTGAATAAGATTAAACGGTAAACACGAATGTAAAAAAGATAACTCTTCAACATTTAAAATGGGTGACGAACAGAGTGATAATGAAATGGAATGAGCGGTACTTGTAGGAACGATGTAACAAAACTAAACACAAGTGTATGTATTGTCTCACAGCGTCAATGTTATTATTTTGATGAAAATTTAAGCAAAGCTTTAATTTTATAGTTTAATTACAAAATTAAAGAAAACATAATTTCCGAACTTCAATACTTCCTCAGCCAAAGTGCAAAATGTGGAAAACTGGTATATAGAGCATATTACAAGTTCTCACAACGCTGGCGTTGGTTTGATATGTCTTAATTTTCGTCAAAAAAAGTCTTCGAGCAGAAAATTAATTTGCATTCCGAGAGCCTTGAGAAAATGGTAGAAAATTTTGTACCGCTGAAAGTGAAAGTTGTATATATTATATAAATTAGTATTTATGCCCAACATTAGTCATCTTAATCGTCCCATTTTTATATCAATAATTTTTTAAAAGATGAAGTCAATTAACTCATAAGTTTACAATTTTATATAGTTTACTATTTCTTGCCGCTCTCATCATGTTGAATTCCGGGTGACTGTTTGTACGTCGGTCTGTTTTATCAAGCGATAGGTTGAGGAAAAATTGATATACATATCTTCATGAAACTTCGTACACATATTGTCAACATAAGACGTTTGGCATTTCATGTAGGTCGGACCCCCTCGAACTACAACCCTCCTACTTTCCATATATACCAATTTCTACGATTTATCACTTTACAGAATACTAATTAAAGCCCCCGCGAAGTTGTGGGTAAAACGTTGCACAAATAGTGGCTTTGATGTACCCATGTACTATGTAATAACCGCTTTTGATGGTTCTTCCTTTTTCAACAATATTCAATAAAAATTATTTCTGCACGAAATGTCTCTAACCTAATGACCGAATGCTGTGTTTTCCATGCTTTTAAGCGGGTTCATCGTGCGTGGTCCATTCGAATGACTGTCGATTGCACTTCTGCGTGAAATGATGGGCCATGTTTCAACAACTCGTGAATTGCATGATGTACACGTTTGGTTAACATCTTTAGAGTGCCTGCTATCTCCGGATAACATTTATGGTCATTCAAGATTATTTGTGGATTTATTGATGTTTTCGTCGGTAGTAACAACGCCTTGAATCACATAGTGTATGTACATGCTTATTTCTGCCAGCTAAATTTAGCATACCAATTCTTGATGGTTGCTGTGGGACAGTATCGATGCTGTCGGCATCAAAGCCAAGTTTTGTTTCAACTCTATTTTGCCCTTAAAAGCAATCTTTTATCAAATACGAAATTCCTTTTCACCCATCTTTTCTAATGAAAAAGTTATCCCTCAAAAATGAAACAATTCACAAATTGGATTATCCGACAGCTGTGAAATTTATAAACGAAGGTTAAGACTAACTAAAAAATCATACAAAACTAATTGGGAAATGTATCAGACAGAATGATATTATATTAGACTAGAAGGCTTGTCAGTTCCCTTTTTAATATTTTCATGTCAAGTTTTAGAGGTGTTTGCAACAAACCAAAAACAAGAGATTATAAAGATGAAAATTTGAGAAAAGTTAAACAAGAAATAAATACATATGTATTTGTATAATATATTAATAATCAATAACCTTTTATATATTTTAGTTGAATCTGAGTTATTAGATTTTACAGTAAAACAACTCTGCTGGATACTTCATACATATGTATATAATTATAAACTTGTGTCTAATATCACTTTTATAGTGTATAGTGATTTGAATCTCATATAATTTTCGTCCAAATTAAATTCCTAACATGGTAATTTGGTTTGAGGACCATTGCTTTAATGTAAAAGCTTTCTAAGTATCGCTAAGCATTCTTAGGTCATTTCCGATTATAGAAATTTGTGTTGTCAGTCGTTCAAAAATAAGCATTAAAAAACTGAGAGAAATCACTCAAAGCATAGAAAACATTTCCTAATTCATGTTAAAAATACTTTCACTTTTTCGATGTCAAGAATTTCCTTTGAGGTTGTAGAAAAATTTAGATCTCATAAATCTCAAATGTTATCCCAGACTTAGTGTTGTGCATAAAAAATGTATACAATGTATATGTTACATGATTTATCTTAATCTAAAGACAGAAATTGATTAACACCTTTTTCTATTTGTAATGAAAATATCAAAATGAGGTTATTAACACGTACCTACCGCCCATATGAAATGTATCAAACCGGTCAAATTCAATAAACACAAAACAACAAATCTCCAATCTGACCAAGCCCATTTGCATCTAGATCTAGGAGTCCACTGTCATGTGCGTAGTCGTGTCAGCGCTGCCAAACGGCTTATCTCTTGCTAGTTAACGCCTCAGCACTCTGTACTCGTGCTGACGAAAATTTGCTGCCTCCACCAACATTGCCGCAATGACTGTACTGCTACGTTTTGTCCAGCACGGATCTAGGTGACAACGAAAGACACGGAGCGGCACAAATGAACAAACCATGCGCCAATAAAGCCATTTCCGCAATACACGATGAGAGGCAGTGCTAATGGGGTAAAGTGTACCTGGTTCTTCTACCGTTGCATTTTCCATATTATTTCGCCTTCAACATACGCACCTAATTATTGATTTTAATCGCTTTAATCCTACACCGTCAATCACCCTCGAAAAAATGTACGAACCGATTCTGGCTGGAAAGCTGCAAATTCAAAAGTAGTGCGGCGGACTGTGAGTAACGGAAAACGGCGCATCAAAGCAATTTGAAAAGAGAAAACCAGCAGCAGGAAGATAGTATGTAATTGACATGGAAGCGCAGAAGCAAAAGTAGAGACGGGGTAAGTTTGGTTATAACCAAAATGCCGCAATGATGATGAAACAAACATGAACAGATATCAAAATCTTTTGCACATTTCGCAAATTCACACCTATGCTCTTTAGTTTCCAACTGGATCACATCTGATACAACAACAATCAAGCACAAACCAACAACACATGATCAAAGCAGACAGTCTTTTCAGTAGAATGGGCATAGAAGCCGGTGCTATGCGTACATGCTCACTGTGTTGTTTGACGGGAACGAGTAAAAGATAACATCATCAACAGCGTAAAATCAAAAAGCAACATTGACAGCTATAGTGATGGCGGTGAAGGGTGATCACGCACTTAGGAGTTTTCGACATTACTAACAGCATTACTTTTGATGTCAACAGCATTTGCATTAGCGCGACGGCGCATCCTGGAACAAATTATGTGTATATTATTACAACTGGGGCATGGGAATTCAGCACTTCTATCTGGATAATAGAAAGAGGATCAAAGAGGTATGCGGAGGCGAAGGAGGAAAATTAATCATGTAACATTGTTGTGTGTAATGCTCTCTAACCTTCAAAGTATAACAGTAAATTTTGGAGCTGAATTGATTCTTGAGTCAGGGTGATGAATCGATCTGTTGTTCCCAAACAAAATTTAGTACTTACTAAGAAGCGACCACTATAGAAGCATTTTATAATTTACTGCTATCAATAATTTTTTTATTACAAAAGAGCAAATTACATTTAAACTTTATTAAACAATCAAAACTCTATGTGCATAACATTCACTATATTATCTTTTCACAATTATTTCCTACATTAGCTTTCAGTCCGAGGATCGATTTGTTAGTTTTTGCACCTAAGAATTCGCTTGTTTGAAGGAAGCAAGAAAATATTTGATTTTTAGCCCCCATTTGTCTCACTAATCTGCAAGTGCGATTTTACCTTCGCCTTAACATTGCTGTGTGTATAACGGTTTTGATACTTGCGGTTTCTAATATCTAAACTATTGAATGCAGTTTAATATATATACAGTTATAAATGATAGATAAACGAAAACGAGCTGAATTCAGGTGACTATCATCTGTGGGAGGAATGTAACATTAAGGTAAAATATCTGTGGTCCCGCTGTTGCGTACACATAGCGACATTAAACGAAGACCTAAAAGTTTCGCTTAATATACCGCTTCAATACGATATAGCGCAACATTTGGTATACTATGCGCGTAATGAGGAAGGAAGCTTCTCCGGGCTGAAACTCTTTGAATAGTGAGATAGTTCGCTCCTGAATATATTTTAAATATATATGTCCCAAACTATTCCAATTATGTCATACCCCCATTTCGAAGCCGTTCAGGACATGGCATATCTTAGATCCTAATAGCCAATCGACAAATTCTTACTTGTTTAAAATAATAAATAATGAAAGTTGGTTGCTAACCTGATGAATGAATTCTTGCTTAAAGGTGATCGTAATCATCTACGGTCTATTTCCACCCCAACCCATTCCACAGCATAATTATCTTTACGATCTCACTGTATATATTAAAATTTGCGACATCAGCCAAATAAGGAAGAAACCCGACGCCAGCTGGTTGACGACTTCGCATCAACCCGGCGGCGAAAGACTGATAAGAGCATGCATCAAGCTACGCCAAAATGCCATTCGGACGAAAGCATGCCCAACGATTGGAATTATGTTAGCTCTGCAATGCAAAAAGGATACTATCACAATCTACTTCAATTACCGTGGGGATAAGTCTCTGTAACTGTACATATAAGGTTCTACCGAGCGAATTGTGTGAACGACTAAAGCCCATCGTCAACAAACTGATTGGACTTTATCGGTATGAAACTTTAGACCTGGAAAATCAACAATCAGGCCAGATACTCTTTAATCCGGAAAAGTCATGAAAGAATAATCGACTGTCTGCCACCTCTTCGTCGATTTCGGCTTCTTTGGCGCTAAAAAAGATCATCCCCAAACTAATACGGCTGCGTAAACAGACGTTGAAGTAACACACAAAAGCTCTGTTAGGAACTTTCGAAACGAGGGTTCAGACAAGTGGCTCTGTCCTGCGACTACCAACCTGCTGCTGGAGAAGAAAATCGTTTGAGCTTAAGACAACCCAAGCAGAGTACAATCTTTTATAAGTGCCTAGATGTTTGGAAGTATGTGATGATCATTGATATTCAGCTCGCTTTACCCACGCTGTGAAGTTCTGTTTCTCAAGATGGAAAAGGAAGCTAAATGCCAATGGTCTGACTGGTGAGCAGACAAAGACGAAATATCTCTGTCATCAAACAAACGGTCAATCGCGACTTGGCTCCCACGTCACTGTTGACAGTCCCATAACTTTGAAGTTGTAGATAATTTCGTCTTTGGGAACCAGCATTAACAACCACAATAATGTCCATTCAAATCCAACACAGAATACCTTTTGCTTACAGGTGCTACTTTGGACTGAGTAGGCAATTGAAAATTAAAATTCTCTCTCGACGAACAAACAAACTACAGTCCTCATTATTGCGTCTGCCTGCTTTCATAGATTGCAGGGCGCCAGCAGATGAAATCTTGGGAATCTGACGTTGCCCGAGTTTTCGAGAAAAGGTCTCCACGAAAGATTTATGATCCGCCCACGCTGCCTGTATGGATATGCGACGACGTGTTGTGGTGCAGCGAATTAGCCGAGCAGCAGCCGCGCTGGGATAGTCTCATGTCGTGCGTGGCGGACGAAAACACTCCAACTCTGAAGTACCGACGCGGCGTTACACTTGAATCCATCAGCACAACCTGCAGATAGTTTCCACTAACATATCGGAACATAAATGGTTCATCGGCCTCAAATGGTTTTGAAGAGAAGGTGAAACGTAATAGCAGACTCCCAGGAAGGTTCTAAACAGGTATCAAATATGGCACATCAAGTGCTGACCCCAGGCCAGTAAGGACTCACCTGCACTCTACCTACCACTTCTCCACTTGAGAGGCAGAGGAAGAGGGCCTCCCTTTGCTGGAGGGATAAGTGAAGGACTAAACTACTTGGAATCTCCAGTGGCGCCATTGCAAAGAAAAGAAGCCCGATTGGCCTTGCTGTTTGGTGCAATAATATAATCGCGTAATATCATTATCTACCCATAATCAAATGCAGAAATATATAAAGTTTCCCCAATGAAAGGACTATGTTAACAAATTTCGACAGGCTTGGGTTAAAGTGTTTATTAATAACAACTTTTGAAATGTATGATACATAGTAAAATAATATACAAATGGATAAGTTCATTTCATTTCAGATATCGTTGAACGTTTGAAAATGTAAAATATGAAATCTTTATCAAATTCTATTAAACTAAACATTCATGTGATAAAGCCATTTATTATCATCTGTTTCACTTTAATCACTTGATTGAAGAATTAATCTGTTATTTAAATTATAAAATCACATTCATTATGAAGCTTACTGTATTAAAAGAAGGAAATTCAGCAATTCTTCATTCAGATGCATGAATAACCTCTCTTTGTTAAACAAAATTACTCTGTTATCCAATAAAATCTTTCCACCAAGCTTGAAAAAATCAGCTCAAACCTAGTAATAATATGGAATCTTGAACACCCAAATTGCACTCTAAAAAAGAAGCATGCCAGTATGTGAATATTCAGAAGTAAAAGTAAAAGTGCAATTGATGAAAATGCACTTCAAGATGTGAGATAAAAACACGTTATGCACCATAGCCTTATTGTCGGCGCAGCCGAAATTAATGTAATGTAGAATAAGGGTGCGACTTTGAGCGTCAGTACCGCCCGCCACATACACATATTTACTCGTTGTCACTTTATGGCATAAGTAACTATATCCTGAAACAGATTTAGGTGAGGATACAGTACACATTATACCATATTTAATCGTTCTTAAATTGTTTTCCATTACGCTTAAGATATATTAAATGGAGGCAGCAGGGTCAAAACTGGCTATTTGACTAATGTATGTAGGTTTCGTATGTGCGACATAACATTTACGAGAACAAAATAATACTGGGTTGAAATTCAAAGGAATCATTTTTTATCGTTAAAAGCAAGCTGCACTACAAATTAATCGCTGGCTGTAATTTTCGATAAGTTTTCGTACATATATTTATTGTAGAAAACTGTGAATAAATAAATTAGATTGAAATAATTATGCACCGCGACTATGGTCTGTTGCTTTATGAAAAGTATGACATATTAAAAAAATGATTAAAAGCGCGAAAACTTTGAAATTTAGACTAGATTTAAATGAAGTATACGACGTATAAAACGAATGCCTTGGCTACGCCGTAATCGTTGGCATAAAATGTGATGCTCCATGATATTCTTTAACCAAAGAATTATGGGTGGATAACCAAGCATTACATCCTTATTCTAAATCTACCATAAATTATTGTAAACATAACATTTTGTTTAATGAAACTAAGTAGTGTTTTTGTAATAATCACAATCTTCATGTAAATCCAACAACAATAACAACCAACTACCAGGAGCGTTCCAAAGTAAACTGGACTTAAAAAAAAACAGAACAAATGGTTTTTTCGTCAAAATCAATTTATTGTATTCAAAATAGTCTCCTTCTGCTTCATAGAGCTTTTTCACGGTCCAAAAGCATGTCGAACGAGTGTTTCAACTCGTTGACCGGTGCAAGCCTTTTGAATGGCCTCCAAGTCTGCATACCGCCTTCCTTTCATGGGGAAATGCATTTTTCAGAAAAGGAAAAAGTCGCACGGTGCCAAATCATGTGAATACGGGGAGTGGTTAATGGCTAAAATGTGATTTTTGGTCAAATAATCGGTCACAAGCGTCGAATCGAATGTTGGATTCTGAGCAATTTTTGGTCGTCAGACAATTTGTGCAGAACAAATCGTGCACACACCTTTCGTAAGCTCAAATGTTCGGTCAAAATGCGATAAATCGATGTTTTGGAGATGTTCAATTCCATTTCCATGAATTTCAATGATGATTTTTGATGAATTCACCCACAGTTTCAATGGAATTTCCGGTGATCACGGATTTTGATTGGCCCACATGTTGATCGTCATTTATGTACTCACGACCACTTTGAAAATGTTGAAACCACTCGTGCACTCTGCTACGGGATAGGCAATCAACGCCATAAACTTGTTTCATCAATTGAAACGTTTCGGTAAAAGTTTTACCAATTAAATTAAAATTTAATATTGGCTCTTTGTTCGAAGCTCATTTTCGCACCGATAACAAAAACATACTGACACTTAAAACGCAATAACTTCACTTACGATGAAACGTCATGAAATTCTCACTGGACAATCGATAAAGATAGCAGTCGGCATATAGATGGCGCCACCAGGGGCGCTAAATTCAAAAAACATTTTAACTTTGGAACGCACGTTACACGTATATGTCTCTTCCGTGAAATTATTTGCGGGGTCATCAAACTCTTTCGCATGCACTTTTAGTGGAATATAAGTATGTACATATAAAAATAGATTATGGACTCAAAAATATGTGTTGTTATGTCGATAACAACTTTTGCATAGAAACGTTCAAATTCATTATTTAATTCTAGACATTTTATATAGAAATATAATTAATATCAGTTTTAGCCTAGATTTGGACTAATCGAACATTACAAAACTGTGTGTTCGCAATTCGCACAAATAGAGCCAATTTCTTTTTTTTTTTTATGTGGATTGACCTTGTCTGATAAATTTTACATTTTACTTTAAAATTTCAATACAAAATTCCTATGACGGTGACATTTTTTTGTCAATTTATAGGGTTAAAACTATATGGCGATAGATCGAAACTTAAAATTCCGAGTTGATTGGATTAAGCAGAAAACCCAACTCTCTCATAATTGTCTTTTCGCCCTTGGCCAAAATAATTTTATTAATTACATAATTTCTGAACAGATAGTTCCTTATAGTCTTAAC
>NW_026089982.1:0-5000 GCF_024586455.1 Bactrocera neohumeralis | reverse complement strand
TATTTTGTTTACCTTATTCATTTATGATTGCAGGTAATATTTTATTATGGTTCCTTAAGCTGCATTGTCAAAAACAATTGTTATGCACATACTTACATATGACAGTATAGTGTACAAGCTAAAAATCTCTTGATTAGTTTTTATGTTATTTATATGCCTTTATGTTAAATGCGTGAGGAAGTGAGTGCGTCTCTAAATCACCGCTCAGCTTAAATATTTATTTATTTTCAAATAAACTCATTAACTGTCAAAGCTAGGATTTCATTCCCCTCTACGCGCATTATACGAAAATCCCATCCCTGGGCATCGCAGAATTTCAAATTATTAAAATGTGTGTAAACAACTGATTAAAAAAAAAAAGTAGGGAAGGGCTAAGTTTGGGTACAACTGAACATTTTATACTCTTGCAACTTGTAAAAATCAAAGCCAGGAAGCCAGGGA
Organism: Bactrocera neohumeralis; assembly: GCF_024586455.1. NCBI lineage: Eukaryota > Metazoa > Arthropoda > Insecta > Diptera > Tephritidae > Bactrocera > Bactrocera neohumeralis. The sequence continues at coordinate 4,559 of NW_026089982.1, read as the reverse complement.
TATACTATAAGGTGTAAAAGCAATCATATAGAGTAAAGTAAAATCCTGATATTAGATGTTCAAAATACACTGATATTAAAACAAGCTCTCTTATTTTCTTTGGGATATAGGCCGATATATGACAAAGTCACCCGGAAGTTTGAAAATCTTTTTAAGTTTTATTCCCTATTCAACCTAATATACCATTATATTTATCTAATTTTAGATAACATTGACCGTTTTTCGATCAAAACAACTATCTTATTTTCTTTGGGATCTAAATATTTTGTACCTATATTGAACAGTTTTTAATTTGGCATACACTATAGACATTATTCGTGCAAAGTTTTATCCCGTTATATTAATTGCTTCTTGATTTATGTACTCGGAACTGAACTAATCAAGTGGAATTTAAAATTAGGCATGGTTATTGTCCAGATTTCACAGGTGACATACATTTTCGATAAAAGAAAATAATGCCACGGTCAAATTTTGTCCTAATCGGTTGGTTTTTAAGGTTCCGACACTATAGACATTTCACCAAAACACTATCCTCCATTAAGCTCTCTCATTTATGTATCTCGGTGGTAAAATTTAAATAACTGGTTAGTCCGTTTTTAACAGTACCGTTATACGGTGAGTGAGCGGGGTTATCCTCCATTTGCACACTGTCGGTAGAAGTTCTTATACAATTTGTACTCAGTACTCAGTCTCGTTATTGTAGCTTAAGTGGTTTAGGAGATATGTACATTAAACTTGGTAAAGGGCGGGGCAACGGCCACTTTAAAAAAAAGTTTCCAAAAGTGCCCCTTGTTACTGAGATTCTCTGTACCAAATTACAGCTTTATCCTAAGAGCCTAGTTATGGCACTTTATATGTTTTCGGTTAATGGCGAGTTGTGGGCGTGGCAGTGGTCCGATTATGCCCATTTACGAACTCCTGCACACCAAATTTCATCAAGATATCTCAATTTTTACTTAAGTTACTGCTTGCATAGACGGACAGACAGACAGTCAACCGAATTTTAACTTTTCTCGTCATTCTGACCATTTATATATATATAATCCTATATCTATCTCGATTAGTTTGAGGTGATACGTACAATCCTTAGGTGAAAAAACTATAATACTCTGTAGGAACTGGTTGTAGGAGTATAATAATAAAATATGTTTCAATTCGTTGGCACCATTGTGATGTAGAATGAGTTGGAAAAACTGTTAATTTCATAAATTTATGCTAAGCCATGCGCTGTGCATAATAAAGCCATCAGCGAGGATCATAAGATAACAATGCCAGAACCAATAAAAAATCGTTTATTGTTGGCAATGACAATAGCGGCAATAACAACTGACGCATATACGGATACCACCAACAGGCAACAGAAAAACCAGCAGAAATATGTGCACATATAAACGAACAGAAAGTCGTAAGAAATGACAGTGAAGAAGAAAACAAAATTGTAAGCAAGCGGTGGCATCATTGCAATGCTATGAGGGGTAGGGCAGGGACACTGACGACAGGACTAAATTGAATTGTTACACAAACTATTGGAGCGTTGATGACTGTACCAACGGTAAAAATGGAGACTGTGTATGTTGACAGCAATAACAGTGATGAAAGCGACGGTGGCACTAAAACAACAATGGAAAATGAACTAAAAGCGAAATCATAAAAAGTGAAAGAATCAGAAATACAATAAACAAAAAAATATTGTCAAGTGACGAATTAAACGTTAAAGCAAAAGAGCGTAAAAATATACCGCTAAATATCACAAGTTAGTTGCATCCGGTTCATCACCCAAACCGGTTTTTTGTGGGCGACGGAAAGACGATGCCGCTCGAACTCGGATAGCACGTGTTGTGTTCTTGTTCGTAACAGTTCTTCTTTTCATTTTGAAATTCTTTTCATATGTAGGTGCAATAGCGTTCGGTTTCAAATGAAAATATATGTACAATATATCCGGAAATTTGAATTATGTTATCTATTTTTTATTATTAGTATGTAAATATGTATAGTATAATAGCAATATTTTGGAAAATGTGAGATACTCAAAAATATTCAATAACCTTTTAGCAGTATTAAATCTAATAATATAAATAAATTAATTTTAATAAAAATTAAGTTACTTGTTAATATTTACCTAAAAATATTAAGACTTTAAATACTATATGCGATGCAAAGGGTTCATTATTTTATTTAAAACAAGAAATGTAATTAATTCATTAATGTTCTGTGGAGAAAAGGAAAAATATGGCGAAGAAAATTGCGGCTATTTAATACATTTAAATATTGCTCCACCATATTCTTGGTAATCCCTTGTAATAAAAAAGTGAGACCATCATAGCAAAATATGTTACAAATGAGCTATGTAACACGAACCAAGTGCCTTGTAGCCGAACAGCAAATACATTTGCGAAAAATTTAAGCACCGATGCCAACGACAATAATCTCTGCAAAATTTCGTAAAAATATCTCAGGAAATAAAAAGTTTTTATGCAAGAATCTGATTCCCATCGGTCAGTTTATATGACAGATAGATGTTATATTGATTTGATATCGGCGGTTCCGACAAATGGTAGCTTCTATCCAGAAAAGGACTTGATCAAAATTTCAAAAACTGTAGGACTAGTTCGGACGGACAGACGTCCGAATTTTAAATCGACTCAGCTCATCATGCTATCATTTATACGTATAAGTTCATGTATATAATAATGTGTAGTATTTGATAGGATATCCGGCGTTTTCTTGTGGGTATTACAAACTTCGATGCTAACTTAATATATCTTGTACAGGGTTAAATGTAATTGGTTTAATCTGAATTGAAATTGGAATACCTTACTATAAAATCAACTTAATAATTCTTATCTTTTTAATGCAGAAAAGATATTATTTTATAATTGTATGATGGCATAACCCAATGTTGATAAAAGACATACATATGTATACCGGCAAATTTACTGCTCTATAAAACTGGTCTCATATGATTTTTGGATTAAGTTAAGCGTTTACGAGATATTCATCGTCAAACATCAATGAATATTAAGGTGAATCCAAAAAAAAAAATTTTTTTTTTCGTTTGGTACTCTGAAAAATAGGTTCCTAAACACCTCTAAGAAAGCCTCTCCAAAAACCTATGAGTTTCATCATTCATAATGATTTTTTCATTGAGTTATAAAATTCATAAGAAATAAAAAATTTTCCCAAAAATAATCTAACTTCAACCGTTAATATCTTTTAAACGGTTGGGTTACGAAAAAATCGTGGAGCCCTTTTTTGTAGAGCATTCAATTTCCTACAAAATCTAAGGAACAAGATATTTTTTCAAGTAGTTGGAAGCGAGATATAAATTTTTCCATCTGATAATAAGAAAAAATAGAAAACTGTATGTGGGAGGACCTTCCCGTTACAATTATGAACTCATGCTTGGAGAGACTTTCTTAGAGGTGTCTAGAAACCTATTTTTCTGAGTACTAAGCAAAAAAAAATTTTTTTTTGAATCACCTAGTATACCCATTTACATTATTTTACATAAATTGATTAAAAACTGTGGATACCAAGATATCATGGTAAATTATCAATTAGGTTTTGCAGAAACGGACAATAGAAAAGGAAATATGGAAATAGACACACTGTCTTTTAAAAGAGGGAAAATATATTATTTTCAAAATTTATATCTGTAACAGCATCGAAAGTCTAAATTATAATATTTCAGGCTTTCATGTTTCAACTATCATGCTTGCAATGTCAAATGACATAATACGTACTGATTTTGTGAATTGTACTATGCATTATCTTTAAAGACGGCTTCTTTTAAATAACACCCATGTACTTTATTTTATCATACCCACCAAAAAGATTGGTATAATTTTCGTGGACTCTTACAAGAATCCGACTGAATACTTAGGAAAACCATAAAATGAGTACTGCATTCAAAGTGAGACCACAAATATTAATATAAAAAGAATGTTCAAATACTTACGCGCTAAGATTTGCAGTGTCAATGGTTAAAAGGAACGAAAGCGTGCAATTACATTGTGGCAAAAAAGCACACGGAAATTTTAATTAAAATCCCCGTGCAAATGATATTTCAAAAAACTGTATTTTGCTAAGTTGGCAGGACTGTCCATAATTACTATTCCAAATATGAGAGCGATTTGTGAACCAGTTTTACAGCAGCTGCTGAAGTCGCTACACCTCAGTAGAGCAAAAGTTGGAATACAATTACGGTGATTCAAAAACACGAGCCTACGAGTGACACAAAGCCTTCAAAGTTGATCGATAGGACGTTGAAGACATGCCCCGTTCTGGACAACCTTCGACCTCATCAACTAATGAAAGTATTAAAAGAAAGCTCAACATCTCTTTCGATATTTAATTTAGGGAATAAAACGTGTTCTTGCTCGACTCGTTTCGATAAAGCTGATTTTTTCAAAAACAACACGATTGTAACCGCACCAAAAACAAATGAATTCCATCGATCAACCACCGCATTCACCAGATTTGGCCCCATGCGCCTATTTCCAAAAACTTAAATTGCCGCAGCGTGGAACTCGTCAGTGGATCGAGGAGATAAAACAAAA
>NW_026089981.1:0-24816 GCF_024586455.1 Bactrocera neohumeralis | reverse complement strand
TATGAGACATACTATATATGCCCGCAGAGATATCGAACCTATGGGGCATTCGATAGTCGCAAGCGGCATCATGTCTATATGTTTTTTTTGGGTTTTGTTGTCAACTGACGCTAGGTGGCACCACGAACTACGAAAAACATATAGACACGATGCCGCTTGCAGTGATAGTGATGTCTCATCAAGATCTACCTTCGGCTCTAGCGTTAGCACAGGAGGTGGAATCTAACCATGAGCGATACCAGTTCGCAAGCCCAAAGGCTAAATATAGAGCAATCTAGGCAAAAAGGTACAAGTAGTAGATATCAGACAAATGACACGTATCTTGCAAAAAATCCCCATTTTAACAGAACGTGGGACTTCAAAAGCAGGACTCCGCCGAAACTAGAGTCAGTACAGCCAATGGACGTTGATACCTCGCAACGCTTCAGAGAACCTACAGCACAACAGAAAAATAGTGGATACTCATCTCGATATCCTAATAATCAAAATCAAAAATACGGACAGACAGTGAAGAGACCAAGTAATGGTTCTGCAAAATTCACAGGACCAAAACAACAACGGGTTAACTACCTGCCAAACTTAAATTCTACTTCTAATCAAGAAGATACGACGTATCATGAGGTAGCAAACTCAGAGGCCTCATCAATCGAAGACGACCTTACTGAACCTAACCAGTTAAATTTTTTAGACAGGACTCCCTGCTACCGTTCATTGAAAGAACAATTGCAGGGAGAAAACTAAAATTATTGATTGATACGGGGGCATCAAAGAACTATAAGAAGCCTCTAAAAGTGCTTAAGGACATAGCACCTGTCGAAAATTCTTTCTTGGTAAAGTCAATCCATGGCTGTACTCACATTAAAGAAAAATGCACGGTAAACCTTTTCGACACAAACAGTACCTTTTTTATACTCCCGTCTCTTTCAACGTTCGACGGAATAGTAGGCCTGGATTTGCTAATACAAACAAACGCAACAATAGATCTAAAATCAAAAAAAATAATAACTAATAATGGCTCTGAAGAAATAAAGTTTTTAAAGTGTGCAAATGTGAATTTCACACGAGTAGAGGACATAGAAGTCCACGAGGTTGTAAGGGGCAAATTTCAGAAAATGGTGAAAAATTTATTACGCGTTTTTTCTGATCCTAATGAGGCCCTACCATTTAACACAAATATTGTCGCCACTATTCGTACCGAAAGTGACGACCCGGTGTATTCTAAGCTATACCCTTATCCAATGGGTGTAGTGGAATTCGTGAATACTGAAATTCGCGATTTACTAAAAAATGGTATTATCCGACCGTCTAGGTCACCATACAACAACCCAATATGGGTTGTAGATAAACAAGGAATGGACGAACAAGGCAATGTGAAGAAACGTCTTGTAATAGTTTTCAGAAAATTAAACGAAAAGACCATCGATGACAAATATCCCATCCCCAATGTAACCGTGATTGGAGGATGGAGTCATGTGTAGAAGTTCACGCAAGTGTGGAAAGTTCTCTGATCGCCATTCACTTGGGAGTGGCCAGAAACGATTCTTTTACACATGGCTCTAGCAGCTCACTACTTCCGGTCTTTGACCAAGTATCCTCTGGGTAGCCTAAGAACATCCGTTCGAAGGCGAGCTAATGTGAGAAGGCGAAACATTCCCTACATAGAGTTGTGCGCTGGGCTTGGGACCCGCCAGGTAAAAAACAATACCAATGAAAAATTTTAAACAGCCTCGGATGAGAGACCCCCCTTTTGATGACGACCATGGCAAACGGAATAAGGACTACGATTTGAGGGCATGCACCTGGAATGTCCGGACCCTTAATTGGGAAGGTGCCGCTGCCCAGCTGGTTGACGTCCTCGCAAAAATAAAGGCTGACATCACCGCCGTCCAAGAAATGCGATGGACGGGACAAGGAAAGTGACGAGTAGGTCCTTGTGACATTTACAACAGTGGCCATATAAACGAGCGCAAGTTTGGTGTGGGATTCGTGGTGGAGAGAGACTCCGTCGCCGAGTACTATCATTCACTCCGGTGAATGAACGTCTAGCCACAATCCGCATCAAAGCGAGGTTCTTCAACATATCGCTGACTTGCGCCCACGCCCCGACGGAAGAGAAGGACGATGTGACCAAAGATGCCTTCTATGAGCACTTGGAGCGCGCTTATGAGAGCTGCCCCCGCCACGATGTCAAAATCGTGCTTGGCGACTTTAACGCCAGGGTGGGCAAAGAAGGTGTCTTTGGCACTACGGTCGGTAAATTCGGCCTCCACGACGAAACATCCCCTAATGGGTTGAGGCTGATTGACTTCGCCGGGGCCCGAAATATGGTTATCTGTAGTGCTAGATTCCAGAATAAGAAGATTCATCAAGCTACCTGGCTGTCTCCGGATCGAAAAACTACCAACCAGATCGATCATGTTGTGATAGATGGAAGACACGTCTCCAGTGTTTTAGATGTGCGTGCGCTGCGAGGTCCTAACATCGACTCGGACCACTATCTTGTTGCAGCTAAGATTCGCACTCGCCTCTGTGCAGCAAAAAACGCACGCCAACTAACACAAGGAAGGTTCGACGTCGAGAAGCTGCAATCACAACAGACAGCCGAACGATTTTCTACTCGGCTTGCACTCCTGCTCTCTGAGAGCACTAGTCAACAACTCGGTATAAGGGAACTGTGGGACGGCATTTCAAATTCCTTATGTACAGCTGCAACCGAAACCATTGGTTTTCAGAAAGAGCAAAAAAACAGCTGGTACGACGAGGAGTGCCGTGTCGCAGCGGAGAGAAAACAGGCTGCCTACCTCGCAACGTTACGATCAACCACTACACGTGCGGGATGGGATAGATACCGAGAGTTGAAGAGGGAAGCGAGACGCATTTGCAGACAGAAGAAGAAAGAGGCCGAAATGCGTGAGTACGAAGAGCTTGATAAGCTGCCCGACAGGGGTAATGCTCGAAAATTCTACGAAAAAATGCGGCGGCTTACAGAAGGTTTCAACCGGAGCATACTCTTGTAGAACCCCCAAAGGTGATCTAGTCACTGATGCCCAGAGCATAGTTAAATTATGGAGGGAACACTTCTCCAGCCTGCTGAATGGCAGTGAACGCACAACACCAGGAGAAGAAGAACCCGATTCCCCAATCGATGACGATGGAGCAGACGTTCCATTACCCGACCATGAAGAAGTTCGAATAGCAATTGCCCGCCTCAAGAACAACAAAGCGGCAGGGGCCGACGGACTACCGGCCGAGCTATTCAAACACGGCGGTGAAGAACTCATAGGGAGCATGCATCAGCTTCTTTGTAAAATATGGTCGGACGAGAGCATGCCCAACGATTGGAATTTAAGTGTGCTCTGCCCAATCCATAAAAAAGGAGACCCCACAATCTGCGCCAACTACCGTGGGATTAGCCTCCTCAACATCGCATATAAGGTTCTATCGAGCGTATTGTGTGAAAGATTAAAGCCCACCGTCAACAAACTGATTAGACCTTATCAGTGTGGCTTCAGACCTGGAAAATCAACAACCGACCAGATATTCACCATGCGCCAAATCTTGGAAAAGACCCGTGAAAGGACAATCGACACACACCACCTCTTCGTCGATTTCAAAGCTGCTTTCGACAGCACGAAAAAGAGCTGCCTTTATGCCGCGATGTCTGAATTTGGTATCCCCGCAAAACTAATACGGCTGTGTAAACTGACGTTGAACAACACGAAAAGCTCCGTCAGGATCGGGAAGGACCTCTCCGAGCCGTTCGATACCAAACGAGGTTTCACACAAGGCGACTCCCTATCGTGCGACTTCTTCAACCTGCTCCTGGAGAAAATAGTTCGAGCCGCAGAACTAAACAGAGAAGGTACCATCTTCTATAAGAGTGTACAGCTGTTGGCGTATGCCGACGATATTGATATCATCGGCCTCAACACCCGCGCCGTTAGTTCTGCTTTCTCTAGGCTGGACAAGGAAGCACAGAAAATGGGTCTGGTAGTGAACGAGGGCAAAACGAAATATCTCCTGTCATCAAACAAACAGTCGTCGCACTCGCGACTTGGCTCTCACGTCACTGTTGACAGTCATAACTTTGAAGTTGTAGATAATTTCGTCTATCTAGGAACCAGCATTAACACCACTAATAATGTCAGCCTGGAAATCCAACGCAGGATTGCTCTTGCCAACAGGTGCTACTTCGGACTGAGTAGGCAATTGAAAAGTAAAGTCCGCTCTCGACGAACAAAAACCAAACTCTATAAGTCGCTCATAATTCCCGTCCTGCTATATGGTGTAGAGGCTTGGGCGATGACAGCAACCGATGAGTCGACGTTACGAGTTTTCGAGAGAAAAATTCTGCGAAAGATTTATGGTCCTTTGCGCATTGGCCACGGCGAATATCGCATCCGATGGAACGATGAGCTGTACGAGATATATGACGACATTGACATAGTTCATCGAATTAAAAGACAGCGGCTACGCTGGCTACGTCATGTTGTCCGGATGGACGAAAACACTCCAGCTCTGAAAGTATTCGACGCAGTACCCGCCGGGGAAGCAGAGGAAGAGGAAGACCTCCACTCGATGGAAGGACCAAGTGGAGAGGACCTGGCTTCGCTTGGAGGCGCCACGCAGCGAAAAGAAGAAACGACTGGCGTGCTGTTGTTAACTCGGCTATAATCGCGTAAGCGGTGTCGACGCCAATTAAGAAGAAGAATGTAACCGTAATACTATCAAATCTAGGAAAGGCCAAGTATTTCACAACACTCGACCTAAAATCGGGCTTCCACCAAATAACTCTCGCAGAATCCGATAGGGAAAAGACCCCTTTCTCGGTAGGCAACGGAAAATACGAATTCTGCAGGCTTCCTTTTGGTTTGAAGAATGCGCCCAGCATTTTTCAAAGAGCTATCGACGACGTATTGAGAGAACAAATAGGAAAGTCTTGTTACTTGCCATAGTCTGGGCCCTAAAAAGCCTTAGAATCTATCTCCATGGCATAAAAAATTTAAACATTTTTACAGACCATCAGCCACTTACGTTTGCGGTTTCAGACCGAAACCCAAAGGCCAAAATTAAACGCTGGAAAGCGTTTATCGACGAGCACAACGCTAAAATTTTTTACAAACCGGGCAAGGAAAATCATATTGCTGACGCGCTATCACGACAAGACATCCACGCTCTAGAGGAGGATGCCCAATTAGATTTGGCTACAGTCCACAGCGAAATGTCACTATCCTATACGATAGAAGGAACTGAGAAACCATTAAATTGCTTCCGAACCCAATCGTTTTAGAAGAAGCAGACATGACTTTAAGACGGAATTTCATATACTTCGGCAATAAAACTCGTCATACAATTCAATTTACAAATAGTAAGCACCTTATTGAGGAGATAAAAATAGCTGTAAACCCAAATGTGGTAAATGCCATACATTGCGATCTACCAACATTGGCCAGCATACAGCCGTCAACAAAGTTTTGGCACTGCAAAACCATGGTGTCTGATATTGTCAACAAATACGAGTAGAGGGAGATTGTTGTTGCTGAGCACAATTGAGCTCACAGAGCAGCCCAGGAGAATATTAAACAAATCCTCTGCGATTACTATTTCCCAAAGATGACAAATTTGGCAAATGAAGTTGTCGCGAATCGTAGGATCTGTGGTAAGGCCAAATACGACAGACACCCACGTAAGCAGGAACATGGTGTAACTCCAATCCCCTCCTATACCGGGGAAATGTTGCACATTGATATCTTTTCGACAGATAACAAGTACTTTCTTACCTGTCTGGACAAATTCTCAAAATTTGCGGTGGTGCAGCCTATACCTTCTCGAACAATTGTGGATGTAAAGGTCCCAATCATTCAGTTAATGAATATATTTCCAAACACAAAAACAATTTATTGTGATAATGAAGCTTCTCTAAATTTTGAAACGATAACCACATTGTTGAAGAATAGTTTTGGTGTAGACATCGTAAACGCACCACCCCTTCATAGCACTTCGAACGGGCAGGTTGAACGCCTCCATAGTACACTTTTGGAGATAGCCAGATGTTTGAAACTGGACAGGAAAATTAACGAGACGACAGACCTCATATTAATGGCAACAACTGAATACAATCGAACGATTCACTCGGTGACCAATACGAAACCAATCGAAATACTTCACGCCAACTCACCCGAGCTGAGGAATGAGATAATCATGAAAATAATGAAGGCTCAACAAGCACAAATGGATAGGAATAACCCCTCCAGACGGAATCGAGTATTCGACGTGGGGGAAAGAGTATTGGTAAAGACTAACAGACGACTCGGAAATAAATTATCACCTTTATATGTTGGGGAGAAAGTTGAAGCAGACTTGGGAACCACGGTTCTCATAAAAGGGAGGGCGGTCCACAAGGACAACCTAAAGTAAGGGAAAAATTCTTAGCATATTTAAGAATTCTTTAAATAGCATAGGGTAAATTATTTTAGCTTCTTTCACACTATATTTCAGGATACTGATTGCGATACTCCTTATTCAAACGACGACATCAAAATTGACCGACTATTCGACTTCCGACTACATACCGATTCTGGATGGTGACGCGACGATTTGGGAGGAATTTGGCTATCTAAGGCATACAACTAATCTTACAGTATGCAAGGGAATAGTTGAGGAAACCAAAGGCTTAGCAACGCAATTCCCTCTATCCCATATGAGAATGTTACTCGACGCAGACATTGCGCATATTAAGGTGCTTCTGACAATAGTGGACATCCATCACAGGCAGGCTAGGAGCATTAACGTTTTGGGTACTGCCCTAAAGGTTATCGCAGGTACGCCTGACTTTGACGATTTCGAAAACTTAAAGTTCCGACAACAGGAACTCGTAGACTCAGAACGACATCAGGTAGAAATAAACACAAGGATACAAGAAAAGATAAATGAACTGACGGAAACGGTTAACCACATCATTAAAAACTCAAAAGCTGGACAGATCGACACTGGTCACTTGTATGAAATGTTGCTTGCAAGAAATAGGATCATTATAAATGAAATTGAAACTTTAATTTCAACTACTACCCTTGCAAAGATAGGGATAATAAATCCCATGTTGTTAAACTCAAATGATATAAAAAACATTATTGAAATGCACTCTACAAACACAACTATCACTGATTTAATGGAGGTAGCATATATTAAGGTTCTATTAGACGGTAATCTTCTACATTTTATTATCAAATATCCCAAGCCAGTACTAGTCTGTAAGAAAATTATTATCTTTCCTGTCCAACACAACGGAACAATCCTGTACCTTGGGAATGACAACAATGTTGCCGATTGTCATAATCAAATTTTGGCTATTGGAAATTGCAGTGCAACGCTTACATCAACGTTTTGCAAAAAATTACAACATCCAACGTGCGCGCAGCAGCTTCATTCTGGTAATGTTGCCCACTGCAGCATTCGCCCTAGCCACCTTTAACCAATTATGGTGGTCGATGATGGCATAATCATCATTAACGATAATACCGTTTTAGTCAAGACTACCGCAGACACCGAGAAGACCACAAAGGGAACTTATTTACTTTCCTTCGAAAATGAGATTCAAATTAATGGATCCTACTTAAAAAACGTAAACGGCATGTTTAAAAAATTACCAGGATCAGCAACGACGGCGCTCCTCAATATCACCAGTCATCAAGAGATTTTGAGTCTTCCATACCTTCACAAGATAAGTATGGAAAACCTGCGTTTTATCGGGAAAATCGAAGAGAGGACTATGATAGGACCAACGATATCAGGTCTCACTAGCATAGTCATACTAATTTCCTGTTACGGTCTAATTAAACTATACCGAGAGCGAAAAAGAAGACGCAAATCCCAGAATCTTCAGAACGTCATAAAAAATCTTAAGAAGTCCGTGGACGGCCTTCATTTAGAAGGGGAGGAGTTAACATAAGCTGCCTTTTGTCAACAATAAAGTCCGCGCGTGGCCTGATTCAGCGAATCCACATTCTCACGCTGGCAGCTAACAGTTAAGATAAGCAGCACTTTGTCAACAACAAAGTCCGCGCGTGGCCTGAGTCAGCGAATCCACATTCCCACGCTGATGGGTAAGGCACAGCGGTAGCGGCAAACTGCCAACGCAAGCGTCGGTGTCGTATCCGCTGCAATAACTCTACAACTATTACTAACAACGAATGGCGGGACACAACAACTAATACAAGGTGCAGGGACTTATTTAAGACATTGGCTTTAGAATGTAAGATTCAGTTTGTAACAGAGAACTCATCAGACAGCATGATCTGATTAATAAAGTGATAATAATAAAGAAACAAGACGGTTATTCGTAATTTGTACATATATCAGTCAAACCTGGATAAGCGAGAGTTCAAGGGAGCTCAATCTCATTCTCGCTTATAGAGGTTTCTTGCTAACCCGAGTGCGATAAAATAACAAAGTTATTTAGTTCCACGCAATAGAATAGGAACAATATTGACAAGAAAACAATACAAAAACAATTGTAGGAATTTTCACGAAAGTTAAGAATGAGCCATAAAATAGCAGATGTTAAATTTTGAAGTTTGTTTTGTCATTTGTTACTGTATGTGTGTATCTTTTATGTATGTATGAATTCTTACACCCCTATTCTGTGCACTTGACAAATTAGTAAAATACTGAAAATTAACTCAAATATTTATCAAGCACGAAATATTTTGGTATTCTGTGCCAATCTTGATAAAAGTAAAAGCTTCAATTCGCAAATATTTTCCCCAAACGTGTGGTGAACAAAATAATGTAAATAGAAATAGCTGATGCTTTTGCACTTGTGAGCATGCCCCCTTTTCTATAAATAAGTTTATTAAAAGTTTTTAATAATTTTTCAATTTCCCTTTTCTCATTTGATTTTAAATGATCAAGGTTGATATTCTTTACTTCGCTTACATCCAATGAATAAACTTGCTCACACCATTTTTTTTTAAGTATTGTCATATTTTCGACTTCAATTGTTTTCACATTTTTAAAAATGAAATCATTTAAATCACAAAGTTTATTAAAATCCAGTAGTAACTATCTCAATCTGGCATTTTTCGTATATTTGAAGTCTTTTGGACAAGGGCTCTTTACCTTAATAATTATTTGGTGTTTCAATTATTCTGTTTAAAGTACTCTCCATAGTGATAGAAACTAAGTTTTTTCATTATGATTATAGTTGAGCCTGATTCAATCAGAGCATAAAATTCTTTCTCAAAAATTGTTAATAAAATTATAATTATATTTTCCCAAAGATTTTGAGGCTAGTTTGTAAAAAGCTCCTCGTTCGTATATGATTCTTGCAGATCACCTCTTCTACTCATTGTGTCCGCGTCCATGAGTTCTGGTCCCCTTCTTTGTAGTTGTTGTGTACTAAATTTCGAGCTTTTTTTCTGTCTCGAGTAATTAAAATAGTTTTGATTTACTTGAATTTGTCTTGAATAATTTGATTGATTTGTCCATAGAAACTAATTTCACGTTGTCCAGATTGTTGCCTGAGGAATTTTGGTTTTGTGGACGATATCGTCCTGAAAAACTTCAATTTTGTTGTGGGCGACCTTGTCCTGAAAGTGGTCTTTTTTGATAAGTAATATTTCTATATTCCCTTTGTTCCGAATGAAAATTTTTGTTGTTAATAATATTATTCTGGTATTAACTTGAAAGTTTTTTCCTTTAGTTTTAGATGAGGATTTAGATTGCTTTCATCCAATCCAGTAAATTTATAAATTTGTCATGTATGTATGTCAGTAAAGTATTATTATTATTATTATTTTATTAGGAAAAATATACAAAATATTAAACCTAATAGTAAGAAAGGAGTACAAGCTACTGTGGCCATCGCCTCAGATATAATAGTATAAAGTTACAAAGTTTATATTTTATTATAAAAATTACATTCTTTTAGAAAATTGCATATATTAACAATGTTTGCGAAAGATGGTGTATTTAACAACGTTTGGTATTTACTAGAATAAAGTGTTTTTGCCTAGTGCTGGACAGATATTGCATATACATACGTTCCATAGATGATTTGCAGGGGCAGAATGGGCATGATGGTATAGGATTGCCGCCAAGAAGATGTTGGTCAGTGATTTGCGTGTGCCCGATCCTTAATCGAGTAAAAATTGTTGCTTGCTGTCTTGAGGCGTTGTTGGGGTAGCGTAGGGTAGAAGGGGGAGCATTCGCCACTGGGGCACATTCGCCACCCACGGTTATCTCGAAACTCAGTATAGCAATCGAACTTGAATTATCGATAATGTTTGCTTCATCTGACCACCTCTTGTTTAACTTACTTTGGAAGTTGAAGTTTGCAAGTGATCGCAAACAGTCGCAAACAGTCGCGTTTATTCCGTTTTTTGTGTTGCAGTGGAAAGTTTTTAAAGTGCGTTTATTTTGTAATAACTTTGTCAATTAAGGTGTTCAGTAAAAGATTTTCATAAGTGTGATACCGACTATATTGCTTTTAGTAAAAATACAAAAAAGGTTTTGATAAAGTGCTGGAGAGTGTAAAAACAAAGTGAGTTTTGAAGCATGCCTGCACCTGGGGCACATCCGCCACACTACAGGTGGGGTTGTTTCGCCGGCATATGTGCCCCATGGGGTAAATGCACCACAGGCATATGTACCATGATGGGATAAATTTACCATACCCCATCTGAAAAATGAGCAAATCAGTAGACATATTAAAACGTGGGAAATATTTTATAAACTGATAAGCGCATTTTGGTACTTGTATCTACATTTTCCACATAGGTTGTTATTAGCACCATGGTTCGAAACTATAAAAAAAGAGACAGACCGAAGTGATTTGGATGAGAAAAAAGTTAAACTTGCAATCAAGGATGTTCTTTCAAAGAAATTCAATAATAGTGAATCTGCGCGAACCTATGGCTTGAAACGCACTACGTTACGAGACCGACTAGCGAAGATAAATAAGGAAAGAGCTAAAGCACTTGATGATTTCGGGCAATCCTCGGACGATGAGACATTTTTGTTCTCTTCGAAATGTAGCTCAAAGCAGATATTTAAAAAAAAATGGAAAATGAAATAGCAGAATACTTCAAAGTATGTTCAAACCTCCAACATGGATTCACGTACAGCGCTGCACGGAAGTTCGTTTTTGATTATGCTGAAATGAATGAATCTAAAATCCCTTTATCCTGGACAAATAATAAAATAGCAGGAGTTGATTGGATGCAAGGTTTCATGAAACGACACAGTGATTTAAGTTTGAGAAAACCTGAAAACACCAGCCTTGCGCGTTCTATGTCTTTTACCAAAAGCACCAGCTGTAATGGCATTTTTTGACAATGTGCACATTCTGTATAGTAAATTTTCGTTTGCTCCTGTCGACATTTATAATCTTGATGAAACAGGAATAACAACTGTTAGGCCTTCTCCAAAGGTATTTTAGCACGTTTTCTTTACCTTTTTGCATTTGTACATACATCTTTAACCTAACCTAATGGTTTTTTGCTAGGTGACTTCGACGAAAGGAAAGCGTACTGTGTCTCAGGTGGCGTCCGCGGAAAGAGGTTCTTTAGTTACCATGGTGGGCATAATAAATGCTACTGGAAATGCACTTCCACCAGTATACGTTTTTCCGCGAGTTAAGTACAAAGATCACTTTGTTAATGGTGGACCCAACGGCTGCGTAGGTATTGCTGCTAAAAGTGGGTGGATGTCAACGGACGGCTTATGTGAAGTTCTGAAACATGTTCAAAAAAACACCCGATGTTCCTTAGAAAGACCGATTTTGCTTTTTTTAGACAATCATGTTTCGCACTGCAGCTTGGCTGCTATAATGTTTTGCAGGGAGAATGGCATCCACATGATAAGTTTCCCACCACATTCGTCGCACAAGTTACAGCCCTTGGACATATCGGTATTTGGACCATTTAAAGAACATTTGGCCACGTCATATAGTGATTTCCTTCTATCCAATCCTGGACGAGCTATTACGATTTACGATATACCTTAACTTTCGAAAATTCCTTTTCAAAAGTCATTTGTCTCTGAAAACATATGCAAAGGTTTTTAAACAGCTGGAATAAGTCCATTTAACAGACAAGCAATTCCTGAGGCAGACTTCATTAGCGTAGATGTCGAACATCAAACTGCTGATATTGACTTTGCATTAGAATTAGTTACAAACCAAAACAATGTTTCAATTGAGCCTGCTACTCCTGGCGAATCTTCACCCATACCATCTGTTGGCAAAAGTCCAGAGCAAGTTCGCCCTATTCCGAGAATAATCAAACCTTTTAACTCTTCGAAGTCAAGGAAAGGTTCATCCAAAATTCTTACATCTGCACCTTCCAAGGAAGAAAAGGAGAAAATTAAATCAGGGAAGGTGCTGCCACGAAACACTACCAAAAGGTCCTTGACTTTTAAAAAACGAGTATGCTCGGATGAATCATCAGATGATGATTCCTTAGTTACAAGTTTTGCAGATACCGATAAATCTATTGGATCGTTCTTTGACTCCGAGAGCTTGGATTTGAATAATTAGGCTCTTGTGCGGTTTGAAGGTCCACAAGATCAGTTTTACATTTGCCGCATAGTACGCAAGTTCGGAAGTTCTCTTGAAATCGATTTTTTAAGAAAAAAACGCAATTGTGGGTGTTTTTCCAACCTATTGTTAAAGACGCAACGTTTGTACTGAGAGCAGATATTGTATTGAAGCTTCCTGAGCCCATCCATCCACCTGGAACTTCTCGAGTAAAGTTGACCAGAGCTATAATTTATAATTTTTCAATAAGAGCTGTTGTTAATCTCTGTGAAAATAAATCAATAACATAAGAAACAATAAAGAAGCAGTTATTAAATGTTTTTTACACCGTGGCGTTTGTACCCCATCCCCCCCATCATATTTGTGTTTAAATTTCTTCCAGTCTGCAACTTTATTTTCATATATCTGTCTGCTTAACATTTTACTGAGGTCATTTTGGTCTTGATCCTCGTTAAGAAAAGTGGGGGCAGATTCGAAGAATCTTGCTGCCTTGTCAGCATATTCGTACCCAGGAATGCGAACGTGACCTGGCACCCAGAGAAAAGCTATTTTTCTTTTATGTTTAATGTAAATATAATTTTAGATATTACTATGGAATTATTTCGTATGTTGCGTATAGCGTTCAAACAGGAGAAGCTGTCTGAGCAAATAAGGAATTTGCCTTTTTGTATGATAGCATATTTTAATGCCATATAGTATATTCCAGTTGCCTCGGCGGTAAATACGAACGAATATGATGGAAGGATTCCGCCAGTAATAGTTGTCCCGTTAGCTGTGGTAACAGCATAGGCAGAATTAGTTAATTTGGACGCATCTGTGAAAATTTCATTAAACTTTTTATTCTTATGGATGTTGGTTAGTTCTAAGAAGTTTTGTTGAAAAAATGTGTTACTGGTGGTGGATTTTTTGAAATTATGTAGAGATGTATTTATTGAAACATCACTAATCAGCCATTCAGGTTGAGTGTTGGTTGTATAAAATTTCGATGGGATATGAATGTTTAAAGTTATTGCAAACTGAAGACAGCGGCGGAGGGTAGATTTGTGATGAAAATTCCTTTTGTGTTTTGCTGCAAGCGTTATACATTTCTGAATGCCAGTGTTTGGAGAATTAAGTATTTTTGGAAGGAGTTGTATCATTTTTTCGTAAACCCTTTCCTTTATTGACGGTAATCCACTTTCTACTAAGATACATTTGGTTGGTGATGTAGGAAAAGCGTTTAAGCTACGACGAATCGCGGCGTGATATGGAGCCTCCAACTGCTTAATGTTTGTATTCGAGCACCAACCGTAATTCGTTAGGCTATAGTCTATTTTAGAGAGTATTATGGCTCTTGTAATATTTATAAGTGTATTTGTATGTATAAATGACCGTTTGGTAGAAAAATAATTAATTATGTTTAGTCTACTGGAAAGCGATTTTCTAAGGTTAATACAGTGATACTTAAATGTAAACTTATTGTCAAAATATATTCCTAATATTTTTAAGTTATTTACACGACTTATTAAAGTATTGTCGAAAATTAGATCCGGGTATAAACATTTTTTTACAAATATGTAATAATTTACATTTAGAAGTTGAGATAAATGCTCCGGACAGTGAACCCCATTTTTTGAATTCCGTAAGTACTTCATTGAAAACACCATTAGTTGCCAGCGGATCTTCCAAATTAATGTATATGAAAGCATTATCTGCATACATAGTTTTATTAATATTTTTTATATTTAGGCAGATATCGGTGAGTTTATCAAACAATGGATAGTACTACGGATAGGGGGGCCTTGGGGTATACCGTTGTTAAGAGGGTATACCTCGGAAAAAGTATTATTAACGCGAACTCGGAACTGTCGGTGGATCATAAACGCTTTAATTAGCTTTTTTTAGTTTATTAAAAATTTCGCAAAAGTTTTGACAGTTCCACATCTATTCTTCTTCTTCTTAATTGGCGTAGAAACCGCTTAAGGGATTATAGCCGAGTTAACAACAGCGCGCCAGTCGTTTCTTCTTTTCGCTACGTGGCGCCAATTGGATATTCCAAGCGAAGTCAGGTCCTTCTCCACTTGGTCCTTCCAACATAGTGGAGGTCTTCCTCTTCCTCTGCTTCCCCCAGCGGGTACTGCGTCGAATACTTTCAGAGCTGGAGTGTTTTCGTCCATCCGGACAACATTACCTAGCCAGCGTAGCCGCTGCCTTTTAATTCGCTGAACTATGTCGATGTCGTCGTATGTCTCGTACAGCTCATCGTTCCATCGAATGCGCTATTCGCCGTGGCTAACGCGCAAAGGACCATAAATCTTTCGCAGAACTTTTCTCTCGAAAACTCGCAACGTCGACTCATCCGTTGTTGACATCGTCCAAGACTCTGCACCATACAGCAGGACGGGAATTATGAGTGACTTATAGAGTTTGGTTTTTGTTTGTCGAGAAAGGACTTTGCTTCTCAGTTGCCTACTCAGTCCGAAGTAGCACCTGTTGGCAAGAGTTATCCTGCGTTGGATTTCTAGGCTGACATTGTTGGTGGTGTTTACGCTGGTTCCAATATAGACGAAATTATCTACGACTTCAAAGTTATGACTGTCAACAGTGACGTGAGTGCCAAGTCGCGAGTGCGACGACTGTTTGCTTGATGACAGGAGATATTTCGTCTTGCCCTCGTTCACTACCAGACCCATTTTCTGTGCTTCCTTGTCCAGCCTGGAGAAAGCGGAACTAACGGCGCGGGTGTTGAGGCCGATGATACCAATATCATCGGCATACGCCAGCAGCTGTACAATCTTATAGAAGATGGTACCTTCTCTATTTAGTTCTGCGGCTCGAACTATTTTCTCCAAAAGCAGGTTGAAAAAGTCGCAGGATAGGGAATCGCCTTGTCTGAAACCTCGTTTGGTATCGAACGGCTCGGAGAGGTCCTTCCCGATCCTGACGGAGCTTTTCGTGTTGTTCAACGTCAGTTTACACAGCCGTATAAGTTTTGCGGGGATACCAAATTCAGACATCGCGGCATAAAGGCAGCTCCTTTTCGTGCTGTCGAAAGCAGCTTTGAAATCGACGAAGAGGTGGTGTGTGTCGATTCTCCTTTCACGGGTCTTTTCCAAGATTTGGCGCATGGTGAATATCTGGTCGGTTGTTGATTTTCCAGGTCTGAAGCCACACTGGTAAGGTCCAACCAGTTTGTTGACGGTGGGCTTTAATCTTTCACACAATACGCTCGATAGAACCTTATATGCGATGTTGAGGAGGCTAATCCCACGGTAGTTGGCGCAGATTGTGGGGTCTCCTTTTTTATGGATTGGGCATAGCACACTTAAATTCCAATCGTTGGGCATGCTCTCGTCCGACCATATTTTACAAAGAAGCTGATGCATGCTCCCTATTAGTTCTTCGCCGCCGTGTTTGAATAGCTCGGCCGGTAGTCCGTCGGTCGTGTTGTTCTTGAGGCGGGCAATTGCTATTCGAACTTCTTCATGGTCGGGTAATGGAACGTCTGCTCCATCGTCATCGATTGGGGAATCGGGTTCTCCTTCTCCTGGTGTTGTGCGTTCACTGCCATTCAGCAGGCTGGAGAAGTGTTCCCTCCATAATTTAAGTATGCTCTGGGCATCAGTGACTAGATCACCTTTGGGGGTTCTACAAGAGTACGCTCCGGTCGTGAAACCTTCCGTAAGCCGCCGCGTTTTTTCGTAGAATTTTCGATCATTACCCCTGTCGGCCAGCTTATCAACCTCTTCGTACTCACGCATTTCAGCCTCTTTCTTCTTCTGTCTGCAAATGCGTCTCGCTTCCCTCTTCAACTCTCGGTATCTATCCCATCCCGCACGTGTAGTGGTCGATCGTAACGTTGCGAGGTAGGCAGCCTGTTTTCTCTCCGCTGCGACACGGCGCTATTCGTCGTACCAGCTGTTCTTTTGCACTTTCCGAAAACCAATGGTTTCGGTTGCTGCTGTACGTAAGGAGTTTGAAATTCCGTCCCACAGTTCCCTTATACCGAGTTGTTGACGAGTGCTCTCAGAGAGCAGGAGTGCAAGCCGAGTAGAAAATCGTTCGGCTGTCTGTTGTGATTGCAGCTTCTCGACGTCGAACCTTCCTTGTGTTTGTTGGCGTGCGTTTTTTGCTGCACAGAGGCCAGTGCGAATCTTAGCTGCAACAAGATAGTGGTCCGAGTCGATGTTAGGACCTCGGAGCGCACGCACATCTAAAACACTGGAGACGTGTCTTCCATCTATCACAACATGATCGATCTGGTTGGTAGTTTTTCGATCTGGAGACAGCCAGGTAGCTTGATGAATCTTCTTATGCTGGAATCTAGCACTACAGATAACCATATTTCGGGCCCCGGCGAAGTCAATCAGCCTCAACCCATTAGGGGATGTTTCGTCGTGGAGGCCGAATTTACCGACCGTAGTGCCAAAGACACCTTCTTTGCCCACCCTGGCGTTAAAGTCGCCAAGCACGATTTTGACATCGTGGCGGGGGCCGCCTTCATAAGCGCGCTCCAAGCACTCATAAAAGGCATCTTTGGTCACATCGTCCTTCTCTTCCGTCGGGGTGTGGGCGCAAATCAGCGATATGTTGAAGAACCTTGCTTTGATGCGGATTGTGGCTAGACGTTCATTCACCGCAGTGAATGATAGTACTCGGCGACGGAGTCTCTCTCCAACCACGAATCCTACACCAAACTTGCGCTCCTTTATATGGCCACTGTAGTAAATGTCACAAGGACCTACTCGTCTCTGTCCTTGTCTCGTCCATCGCATTTCTTGGACGGCGGTGATGTCAGCCTTTGTTTTTGCGAGAAGCCGGGCAGCGGCACCTTCCCAGTTAAGGGACCGGACATTCCAGGTGCATGCCCTCAATTCGTAGTCCTTATTTCGTTTGCCATGGTCGTCATCAAAAGGGGGGTCTCTCATCCGAGGCTGGTTATAGCTCTTCACTGGGGTGTTGTTTTACGCGGCGGGTCCCAAACCCAGCGCACAACCCTTGTAGGGAATGTTTCGCCTTCTCACTTTAGCTCGCCTTCGAACGGATGTTCTTAGGCTACCCAGAGGATACTTGGTCAAAGACCGGAAGTAGTGAGCTGCTTGAGCCATGTGTAAAAGTATCGTTTCTGGCCATTCCCAAGTGAATGGCAATCAGAGAACTTTCCTCACTTGCGTGAACTTCTACACATGGCTCCATCCTTCACATCTATTGCGACTTAAAAATACGATCCAAAGCAATGTGGAATTTAAAAACTATTGTGAATTGAAAATACATTACGATCCGTTTGCTATCGTATGCCATAATGCCACTGCATACGATTGACGTATCACGTAATTTCCTTTCGTATGTTTGCCGATCCGTGCACGGATGTAACGATTCGACCCTTGGTTTTGCTTGCGTTTGTAGTGGATGCAATATTGACATATGAGCTATTGGAAGAGTTTGTTACCTCTTGTTGTTTTTATATTTTTGTAGCTTCCCGCATTGAGCACTTGTTCATAGTCTTAATTTTTATAATTTCTTTAGCTTTTAGAAATCTTGAACATTCCCTGGAGGAGAAAGGGTGTGCTTGGAAACAAATTGCGCAAAAAGTGCGACCACAGTCGGAAGGAGAATGAGGAGAAAGTGAATAGTTTTCACAAAGAGGAGAGCGTTGGCATTTATTCTTTGTATGCCCAAGAATTTGACAAGATTTGCATCGTATTGGGAGGGGTATATATTGGCGAACTAATACTTTGCAACAGGTGATATCGATTTTACTGGGTAAATTGAGCAAAACCACCCCCGATGGTAATAATTTCCCATCGATATATACTTTAAATTTATAAACTTCGACCACTACTTGGGAGGATAATTCTTGAATGATTTCCTCCTCTGCAACATTGTTGAGAAAAGGAGCGTATACGGTACCTTTCATTTGGTTGAGTGATGCATGTAGCGTCGCTACAGCCTACCAATTGTTTCGCCCTTAGAAATTTTTCGGCTATTTTATTATTTTTTACTAGGAGCAATAGTTTTCC
Organism: Bactrocera neohumeralis; assembly: GCF_024586455.1. Lineage (NCBI taxonomy): Eukaryota > Metazoa > Arthropoda > Insecta > Diptera > Tephritidae > Bactrocera > Bactrocera neohumeralis. Next base: position 6,282 of record NW_026089981.1, on the reverse strand, counting down.
ATTACGAAGAGTGGATATGTTATGTACTTCACTACTAATTTGCTTGATGGCATGATGTATTGCGAAACACGAGTAGGATCCAATAGGTCTGGACGGATCAGTAGCTTCAATCACAATAAATTTTGGGTCGTCTGCTTTATTTTCGGGAAGAAATGGGAAATCTCCTAGTTGAACAGTTATTGGAAGTTTGCGTTTTTTTCATTTAGGTCCCGTGTCGAGTATAGAGAAGCGATTCTCCCTGATATTTCATGGCCTCGGAGCCATCGTACACGTGTAAATGCTTATGTTTTTGAGGTTGGAATGCTAGTGAGCAATGTAAACACGAATAATGAAAGAAAGAGAGCACTCGCGAGCGGTGCAAAAACGAATTACGTAGTTGATGAAATTAAGAAAACACTGAGTAATAGTGCCCATACACGAGCACACAAGTGCGTTCGATCGGTATGAATTCGTTTGCCCATACACGACACACAAATCCATTTTGCGTCCGTTCTTCACAGAGTTAACATGTGCGACAGGCAAGCGGAACATTTCTTGGAATTTATTTCTAATGTAACATTTTTATCTATTTCATGGAATTTCGTTAATAAGTTATTCCAACTTTTATTTTTCTTACACTATGTATGTATATATATGAGCGCTTAGGCAAAAAGCGAAAACTTTGAAGCGTGATTTCTCGGTTTTTCATTTTTACGATTATTCTTAATTGGCGGGCAGGATAGAAAAAAAAACTAAACGTCGTATGGAATTAGTTTATTATCATTGACATAAAATTATCTTATATTTAAACTAAAGAAAATATTAAGAAAAGTCAAGTTTTAACATATTTTTAAACAGCATAAAGTAAAATTCTTTTGATCAAAAGCCACTACTTATTAAATTTTTAATAAAATTTTAAATTTTACACTTTTCTTTTGGAATTTTTTTTAGTTTAAATAGAAGATAAATTAATAAAAAATATGAATCTCTTTGAATTTTTTGTTTCCGATAGAAATTGCGACCTGCATCCTGGCCGCCGTCTGAAAAATGTACATGCGAGATGCATCGGGTAATTGCTTCTCAAAGGCAGAATATCAAAGATTTCGTATCCAAAAAATTTGTGAAAGATGTTCAAATATATAACTATAAAGCCTAGAAATTTCGCTTGAATCAATAATTTATTTCCCTCCCAAAAAAATCCTCAAAAAAATCGATTTTTGAAGCCTCGAAAGCAGGCTCTCCCCTTAACTCTTGCTATTGTCCGCGATTTTCACTGTTCGGCGACACGAGAGAAATGAGATTTTGTGCGCCGACAACACCATACACGATAAACATGTTCGCGCACCGATCGTAAAAAATCAAACATTTTTGCGAACATGGATCGGTACGCGAACAAGCCCATACACGATAAACCGCAAGCGCACACATACCGATCGAACGCACTTGTGTGCTCGTGTATGGGCGCTTTAAGCGAAGAAAACAAAAGACGTCTTTACGGGGCATATCGACAGGATAAAATCTATGTCTTGCTAACTGTCAAATCTATTGCTTTGCCATTGCCAAATCTGTATGTGGGCATTTGTTATCATAAGATAATCATTTGCGCAAAAGCGTAGGGTAGGTAGGTTCGAGCTAATGTAGCCCATGCTTTGAGCTCTTGAAAAATTTATTTTATCATTTGCGAATGTAGAATTTGGGTAGGTAGCTGATGTAGCGCATGTTTTGAGCCCTTGAACTGTTTAAATCTTTTATGTGGAAAATAAAAAAAGGATAAAGATCCTTTTGTTTACAAATGTATTTCTGGGAAAAATGAAATAATAACAAAGGATAAAGATCCTTTTTTTTACAAATGTATATTTCTGGGAAAAATAAGATAATAAGAAAGAGATCCTTTTTTTACAAATGTATTTCTGGGAAAAATAAGAATTCATATTTCTGGACTACTATGTAACAATTGTGGCATACATTTTATATACCAATTAAAATAATAAATTTAAAATGAGCAATGATATTTTGATTTTTGCTAGTATAAGTTTATTAAATTTAAGATTTCGTTTATTCCCAAACCAATTTGCATAATTTTTCTGTAAATTAACAATATTAAACTAAATATTAATTTTTTGCAAAAATGTTATTTTGAAAATGTACTGTATTTTTATAATATAACACAACCGTCTTAACACTAAAGGAAAATGCCGTCGGCATATGTGCAAATGGGATATGTTGCCTCTTCGAAATTTTCATAGAAATGAAAACTGCGCTGTCAAACTGCTGAAGTGACAGCTTATAGCTTACGATATATGGCATACGAGTTAGTTTGCGATATATTGTAAGCTATAAGCAATGTGGAGTCTCCACAGGCAATAGTCACGGCAATACAGTTAGCAAGACATAAATTTTATCCTGTCGAGATGCCCCGTTACGGCACGATAGATAGTCGATGACTGTCAGTAAAGTAATTGATTGCACTGTATATGCAAATGTCCCTGCTACTAACTGTTTTATTCGCTGAATTAGTATGCCCGAAAAAATTTCTCTCATAGTGTCACCATTTTCGCTTACTGCACTATATTATGTTATACTACTTATGTATCATTTCTTTAATAAACCTAAAGCTTAGTATCCAGCTCGCAAGGAATGTAAAAATTTCATATAAAAAACGCTTAAGAAATGATCAAGAAAATCTCCTTGGTAAACGTACCAATCATCAACAATATTCCTTAAATCGCAATGAAATATTTATGTTACTACACACATACATACATACATATTACACACAGAGTTTATTTTCTTTGTTTATTCTCTCTTGCTCTTCTAATGTGGATCATTCACAATGCGTAACCAGCTGTCAAAATTACTTGAAGAAATAATGATTTTTTTCTCTTCAGCATTTACTTGAGAGCTGGGCAAGACTGATAGAGAAAGAGATTACGCAATGCACATGTTTTCTTTCAGTCAGCTGTTCTTGCATACGTCACGGTTGACTTACTATGCGCCCGAGCTTTTGTGAAATTTTATATTTTTTAAAATGCGTTATGCAGTGTTCGGATGCAATAATAACAATGGTGATAGTAGTGATACGAACTGGAGATTTTTCCATTCCACTAAGGATAAAACAGTATTAAAACAATGGATTCATTTTTGTCGTCGTACGGACAAAATTAATGTTAACAAGTAAGGAAGGGCTAAGTTCGGGTGTCACCGAACATTTTATACTCTCGCATGATAAAGTGCTAATCGAGATTTCATTATCCGTCATTTACATATTTTTCAAATACCGTATTTGTGTAAAGTTTTATTCCGCTATCATCATTGGTTCCTAATGTATATACTCGTATTATACAGAAAAGGCATCAGATGGAATTCAAAATAGCGTTATATTGGAATAAGGCGTGGTTGTGAACCGATTTCACCCATATTTCGTACATGTCATCAGGGTGTTAAGAAAATATTATATACCAAATTTCATTGAAATCGGTCTAGTAGTTCCTGAGATATGGTTTTTGGTCCATAAGTGGGCGAGGCCACACCCATTTTCAATTTTTAAAAGAAGTTTGGGTGCAGCTTCCTTCTGCAATTTCTTCGCTAAAATTTAGTGTTTCTGACGTTTTTTGTTAATCGGTTAACGTACTTTTAGTGATTTTCAACATAACCTTTGTATGGGAGGTGGGGGTGGTTATTATCCGATTTCTTCCATTTTTGAACTGTATATGGAAATGCTTGAAGGAAACGACTCTGTAGAGTTTGGTTGACATAGCTATAGTAGTTTCCGATACGTACAAAAAACTTAGTAGGGGGCGGGGCTACGCCCACTTTTCCAAAAAAATTACGTCCAAATATGCTCCTCCCTAATGCGATCCTTTGTGCCAAATTTCACTTTAATATCTTAATTTATGGCTTAGTTATGACACTTTATAGGTTTTCGGTTTCCGCCATTTTGTGGGCGTGGCAGTGGGCCGATTTTGCCCATCTTCGAACTTAACGTTCTTATGGAGCCAAGAAATACATGTACCAAGTTTTTTCATGATATCTCAATTTTTACTCAAGTTACAGCTTGCACGGACGGACAGACGGACGGACGGACAGACAGACATCCGGATTTCAACTCTACTCGTCACCATGATCAGTTTGGTATATATAACCCTATATCTGACTCTTTTAGTTTTAGGACTTACAAACAACCGTTATGTGAACAAAACTATAATACTCTCCTTAGCAACTTTGTTGCGAGAGTATAAAAATGCATGTATTTGTGAAGTGCACTTCGCGCCAGAAGCCTTCGAAAGAAATTTGCTGTTTGAAATGGGTAATTATAGCATTTTGATTACAATAATTTTACTTTTATAACCAAACACTCTGGCAGGTTTAAGTTCGCGGAATCCAACGAAGTTGCTGCCTAGCGCTTTTTCCACGTTAACCACTTCTCCTGCAGAGGCAGAACGGCAGAAAAGGATGGAGTCTCGTCCACCCAATAATTCCATAGAAATAATTTGGAGCAAAAACTCAGCTGGTTTTCACCAACGGCCAGGTAAGTGCCCAAATTGTCAAAAATTTGTTGCAAAATATACTAAAGTTCATTACACATAGTATGTACATAGATTGAAAAATTAAGAGATGGAAGCAAACGACGCAATTGGAAAGAAGAAGACATAGCTAAGTCGATCACGCTATATTCAACGAGCGGAAAGCGTACAAACCCTTAAGGAGAAACAACTTTCCTCTACCAGGTGTGCGCACTCTGCAATGGTGGTAAAAAAAAATTTATTGATTGACTGTTGAAGGCAGCAACTGAGCTAACACAAGCGCAAAAATTTGTGTAGGTACTCAGTTTTGATGAAATGAAGGTCAGAAAGACTTACTGCTACGATAGATCAACTGATTCGACATTGCCTCCTGTTAACTACGTTCAGCTTGCAATTAAACTCACTAATTTACTTGAAGTAAATTTTTTCTAATATACTTTGTTCCTTTAGGTTTGATAAGTAGATGGAAACAGCTTGTATTCTTCGAATATGACTGCAAAATGACGAAGGAAGTATTGTTTAGCACTTTGTCAAACGTTAAATAGTGCGGTTACAATATTGTTGCCAGTGTAAGCAATTTTGGTGGATTTAATAGAGGCTTATATAATGATCTTGAAATTAATGTGGGAAAACCTTGGTACATTCACTAAACAATTATTTAAATTATGATATACTTTAAATTGTGTTGCTTTTTCCTTTTGCAGGTTTTCACACAACGGAGACAGGATTGTGGTTTTTGCTTAATAAAACTACATAGGAATCATTTTTTGGATAAGGTTAAACTAGCCACAAAATTGTTCTCCCACACAATTGCTCAAGCAATTACTCGAGCGGCTAGTTTACGCTTACTAGATAATGAAAATTGGGAGGAATGCCATCAACTTTTCAAAATTGAAAGTAATGTTTAAAATATTAATTAAAATGTTCATATATAATAAACTAGCTGACCCGGCAGCCGTTGTCCTGCCTGAAATTATGTGTTTTGAAATGAAAAGAAAGTTTAATACACAATATAAGTTGAAAAGCATTTATTTTCGATTTTTCCAAATTTTTTCAATGTAACGAAGCTTGATAAACAATATTTTTTGGTTTCTGTTTCGGTGCGTAAATGTACAGAGAAGATGGTTGATGGTTGTACACACCGTACGCGCGCTCTAGAAAGCAACTAATAGCCTCTATACCCTTCACTGCTTCTCTCTATTCTAATGCTTTTTGATAAACTATATTTTTAGTTTTATGTTCTAGCGCATAAATAAATAATGTTGATGGTTTTCCGACACGGGAACAGGCGACATATAATTGGCCATGTGCAAAACATGGATTTTCTAGGTTGATGTCACATACACTTAGTGACTGCCCTTGCGATTTATTTATTGACATTGCAAATGCAAGCCGCACTAGGAACTGTAAACGTTTAAAGCTGAATGGTATGTCGTTCGGTATCATAGGGATGCGTGGGATTAAAACATCTTCGCCTTTGTACTTCCCTTTCAAAATTGTGGCTTCGATGACGTTGTTCAATAATTTCTTCACCGCAAGCCGGGTACCATTACACAGACGTGGCGGGTTTATGTTCCGTAACATAATAATTACTGATCCGATTTTTAATTGCAGATTATGAGGTGGTAAGCCGGGCAATTCCAGAGAATTTAAAAATTCTGTTGGATAATTGACAACTTCATCTTCATTAGTAATGAAATCAACTGATTTGTAATTCTTCAATTCGCCAGCTATTTTCTCTTGAATATGAAAATTCATTTCATTCACATCAACATTTTTT
>NW_026089980.1:0-19362 GCF_024586455.1 Bactrocera neohumeralis | reverse complement strand
AAAGACATCGGCTACGCTGGCTAGGTCATGTTGTCCGGATGGACGAAAACACTCCAGCTCTGAAAATATTCGACGCAGTACCCGCCGGGGGAAGCAGAGAAGAGGAAGACCTCCACTCCGTTGGAAGGACCAAGTGGAGAAGGACCTGGCTTCGCTTGGAATATCCAATTGGCGCCACGTAGCGAAAAGAAGAAACGACTGGCGCGCTGTTGTTAACTCGGCTATAATCGCGATTATCGAATTTTCCAAATGCACTGCCGTTATGGCTTTATGTCAACTTCAGTAAGATGAAGAGGGTAAATTATCTTAAAGATGTTAAATTAATGATTTAAAGCAACTCAATATCGACAGCTAAATGTGTATATACAAGAAAATGGACTTTATACCTGAATATAAGATTGTCGAATTCTTCCAAATGCACTGCCGTTATGGCTTTATGTCAACTTCAGTAAGATGAAGAAGGTAAATTAACTTAAAGACGTTAAATTAATGATTTAAAGCAACTACATATCGACTGCTAAATGTGTATATACAAGAAAATCGACTTTATACTAGAACATAAGATTGTCGAATTCTTCCAACTGCACTGGCGTTATGGCTTTATGTCAACTTCAAGAAGATGAAGAAGGTTAATTAACTTAAATATGTTAAATTAATGATTTAAAGCAACTCAGTATCGACTGCTAAATGTGTATATACAAGAAAATCGACTTTTTACCTGAATATGAGATTATCGAATTTTTCCAAATGCACTGCCGTTATGGCTTTATGTCAACTTCAGTAAGATGAAGAAGGTAAATTAACTTAAAGATGTTAAATTAATGATTTAAAGCAACTCAATATCGACTGCTAAATGTGTATATACAAGAAAATGGACTTTATACCTGAATATAAGATTGTCGAATTCTTCCAAATGCACTGCCGTTATGGCTTTATGTCAACTTCAGTAAGATGAAGAAGGTAAATTAACTTAAAGACGTTAAATTAATGATTTAAAGCAACTAAATATCGACTGCTTAATGTGTATATGCAAGAAAATGGACTTTATATCTGAATATAAGATTGTCGAATTTTCCAAATGCACTGCCGTTATGGCTTTATGTCAACTTCAGTAAGATGAAGAAGGTAAATTAACTTAAAGATGTTAAATTAATGATTTAAAGCAACTCAATATCGACTGCTAAATGTGTATATACAAGAAAATCGACTTTATACCTGAATATAAGATTGTCGAATTCTTCCAAATGCACTGCCGTTATGGCTTTATGTCAACTTCAGTAAGATGAAGAAGGTAAATTAACTTAAAGATGTTAAATTAATGATTTAAAGCAACTCAATATCGACTGCTTAATGTGTATATACAAGAAAATCGACTTTATACCTGAATATAAGATTGTCGAATTCTTCCAAATGCACTGCCGTTATGGCTTTATGTCAACTTCAGTAAGATGAAGAAGGTAAATTAACTTAAAGACGTTAAATTAATGATTTAAAGCAACTAAATATCGACTGCTAAATGTGTATATACAAGAAAATCGACTTTTTACCTGAATATGAGATTATCGAATTCTTCCAAATGCACTGCCGTTATGGCTTTATGTCAACTTCAGTAAGATGAAGAAGGTAATTAACTTAAAGATGTTAAATTATTGATTTAAAGCAACGCAATATCGACTGCTAAATGTGTATATACAAGAAAATCGACTTTATACCTGAATATAAGATTGTCGATTTCTCCCAAATGCTCTGCCGTTATGGCTTTATGTCAACTTCAGTAAGATGAAGAAGGTAAATTAACTTAAAGATGTTAAATTAATGATTTAAAGCAACTAAATATCGACTGCTAAATGTGTATATACAAGAAAATCGACTTTATACCTGAATATGAGATTACCGAATTCTTCCAAATGCACTGCCGTTATGGCTTTATGTCAACTTCAATAAGATGAAGAAGGTAAATTAACTTAAAGATGTTAAATTAATGATTTAAAGCAACTCAATATCGACTGCTTAATGTGTATATACAAGAAAATGGACTTTATACCTGAATATAAGATTGTCGATTTTTCCAAATGCACTGCCGTTATGGCTTTATGTCAACTTCAGTAAGATGAAGAAGGTAAATTAACTTAAAGATGTTAAATTAATGATTTAAAGCAACTCAATATCGACTGCTTAATGTGTATATACAAGAAAATCGACTTTTTACCTGAATATGAGATTATCGAATTTTTCCAAATGCACTGCCGTTATGGCTTTATGTCAACTTCAGTAAGATGAAGAAGGTAAATTAACTTAAAGATGTTAAATTAATGATTTAAAGCAACTCAATATCGACTGCTAAATGTGTATATACAAGAAAATGGACTTTATACCTGAATATAAGATTGTCGAATTCTTCCAAATGCACTGCCGTTATGGCTTTATGTCAACTTCAGTAAGATGAAGAAGGTAAATTAACTTAAAGATGTTAAATTAATGATTTAAAGCAACTCAATATCGACTGCTAAATGTGTATATACAAGAAAATCGACTTTATACCTGAATATAAGATTGTCGAATTCTTCCAAATGCACTGCCGTTATGGCTTTATGTCAACTTCAGTAAGATGAAGAAGGTAAATTAACTTAAAGATGTTAAATTAATGATTTAAAGCAACTCAATATCGACTGCTAAAATGTGTATATACAAGAAAATGGACTTTATACCTGAATATAAGATTGTCGAATTCTTCCAAATGCACTGCCGTTATGGCTTTATGTCAACTTCAGTAAGATGAAGAAGGTAAATTAACTTAAAGATGTTAAATTAATGATTTAAAGCAACTCAATATCGACTGCTTAATGTGTATATACAAGAAAATCGACTTTATACCTGAATATAAGATTGTCGAATTCTTCCAAATGCACTGCCGTTATGGCTTTATGTCAACTTCAATAAGATGAAGAAGGTTAATTAACTTAAAGATGTTAATGTAATGATTTAAAGAAGCTCAATATCGACTGCTAAATGTGTATATACAAGAACAGCGACTTTATACCTGAATATAAGATTATCGAATTCTTCCAAATGCACTGCCGTTATGGCTTTATGTCAACTTCAGTAAGATGAAGAAGGTAAATTAACTTAAAGATGTTAAATTAATGATTTAAAGCAACTCAATATCGACTGCTTAAATGTGTATATACAAGAAAATCGACTTTATACCTGAATATAAGATTGTCGAATTCTTCCAAATGCACTGCCGTTATGGCTTTATGTCAACTTCAGTAAGATGAAGAAGGTAAATTAACTTAAAGATGTTAAATTAATGATTTAAAGCAACTCAATATCGACTGCTTAATGTGTATATACAAGAAAATCGACTTTATACCTGAATATAAGATTGTCGAATTCTTTCCAAATGCACTGCCGTTATGGCTTTATGTCAACTTCAGTAAGATGAAGAAGGTAAATTAACTTAAAGATGTTAAATTAATGATTTAAAGCAACTCAATATCGACTGCTTAATGTGTATATACAAGAAAATGGACTTTATACCTGAATATAAGATTGTCGAATTCTTCCAAATGCACTGCCGTTATGGCTTTATGTCAACTTCAGTAAGATGAAGAAGGTAAATTAACTTAAAGATGTTAAATTAATGATTTAAAGCAACTCAATATCGACTGCTTAATGTGTATATACAAGAAAATCGACTTTATACCTGAATATAAGATTGTCGAATTCTTCCAAATGCACTGCCGTTATGGCTTTATGTCAACTTCAGTAAGATGAAGAAGGTAAATTAACTTAAAGATGTTAAATTAATGATTTAAAGCAACTCAATATCGACTGCTAAATGTGTATATACAAGAAAATCGACTTTATACCTGAATATAAGATTGTCGAATTCTTCCAAAATGCACTGCCGTTATGGCTTTATGTCAACTTCAGTAAGATGAAGAAGGTTAATTAACTTAAAGATGTTAAATTAATGATTTAAAGCAACTCAATATCGACTGCTAAATGTGTATATACAAGAAAATCGACTTTATACCTGAATATAAGATTGTCGAATTCTTCCAAATGCACTGCCGTTATGGCTTTATGTCAACTTCAGTAAGATGAAGAAGGTAAATTAACTTAAAGATGTTAAATTAATGATTTAAAGCAACTCAATATCGACTGCTAAATGTGTATATACAAGAAAATCGACTTTATACCTGAATATAAGATTGTCGAATTTTTCCAAATGCACTGCCGTTATGGCCTTATAACAACTTCAATAAGATGAAGAAGGTAAATTAACTGAAAGATGTTAAATTAATGATTTAAAGCAACTCAATATCGACTGCTTAATGTGTATATACAAGAAAATGGACTTTATACCTGAATATAAGATTGTCGAATTCTTCCAAATGCACTGCCGTTATGGCTTTATGTCAACTTCAGTAAGATGAAGAAGGTAAATTAACTTAAAGATGTTAAATTAATGATTTAAAGCAACTCAATATCGACTGCTAAATGTGTATATACAAGAAAATCGACTTTTTACCTGAATATAAGATTGTCGAATTTTCCAAATGCACTGCCGTTATGCCTTTATGTCAACTTTAGTAAGATGAAGAAGGTAAATTAACTTAAAGACGTTAAATTAATGATTTAAAGCAACTAAATATCGAATGCTAAATGTGTATATACAAGAAAATCGACTTTTTACCTGAATATAAGATTGTCGAATTCTTCCAAATGCACTGCCGTTATGGCCTTATGTCAACTTCAGTAAGATGAAGAAGATAAATTAACTTAAAGATGTTAAATTAATGATTTAAAGCAACTAAATATCGACTGCTAAATGTGTATATACAAGAAAATGGACTTTATACCTGAATATAAGATTGTCGAATTCTTCCAAATGCACTGGCGTTATGGCTTTATGTCAACTTCAAGAAGATGAAGAAGGTTAATTAACTTAAATATGTTAAATTAATGATTTAAAGCAACTCAATATCGACTGCTAAATGTGTTTATACAAGAAAATCGACTTTATACTTGAATATAAGATTGTCGAATTCTTCCAAATACACTGCCGTTATGGATTTATGTCAACTTCAAGAAGATGAAGAAGGTTAGTTAACTTAAAGATGCTAAATTAATGATTTAAAGGCAATTCAATATCGACTGCTAAATGTGTATATACAAGAAAATCGACTTTATACCTGAATATAAGATTGTCGAATTTCTTCCAAATGCACTGCCGTTATGGCTTTATGTCAACTTCAGTAAGATGAAGAAGGTAAATTAACTTAAAGATGTTAAATTAATGATTTAAAGCAACTAAATATCGACTGCTAAATGTGTATATACAAGAAAATCGACTTTATACCTGAATATGAGATTATCGAATTCTTCCAAATGCACTGCCGTTATGGCTTTATGTCAACTTCAGTAAGATGAAGAAGGTAAATTAACTTAAAGATGTTAAATTAATGATTTAAAGCAACTCAATATCGACTGCTAAATGTGTATATACAAGAAAATGGACTTTATACCTGAATATAAGATTGTCGAATTCTTCCAAATGCACTGCCGTTATGGCTTTATGTCAACTTCAGTAAGATGAAGAAGGTAAATTAACTTAAAGATGTTAAATTAATGATTTAAAGCAACTCAATATCGACTGCTAAATGCGTATATACAAGAAAATCGACTTTATACCTAAATATAAGATTATCGAATTCTTCCAAATGCACTGCCGTTGTGGCTTTATGTCAACTTCAGTAAGATGAAGAAGGTTAATTAACTTAAATATGTTAAAGTAATGATTTAGGGCAATTCAATATCGACTGCTAAATGTATATACAAGAAAATCGACTTTATACCTGAATATAAGATTGTCGAATTCTTCCAAATGCACTGCCGTTATGGCTTTATGTCAACTTCAGTAAGATGAAGAAGGTTAATTAACTTAAAGATGTTAAATTAATGATTTAAAGCAACTCAATATCGACTGCTTAATGTGTATATACAAGAAAATGGACTTTATACCTGAATATAAGATTGTCGAATTCTTCCAAATGCACTGGTGTTATGGCTTTATGTCAACTTCAGTAAGATGAAGAAGGTAAATTAACTTAAAGATGTTAAATTAGTGATATAAAGCAACTCAATATCGACTGCTAAATGTGTATATACAAGAAAATCGACTTTTACCTGAATATAAGATTGTCGAATTCTTCCAAATGCACTGCCGTTATGGCTTTATGTCAACTTCAGTAAGATGAAGAAGGTAAATTAACTTAAAGATGTTAAATTAATGATTTAAACCAACTCAATATCGACTGCTTAATGTGTATATACAAGAAAATGGACTTTATACCTGAATATAAGATTGTCGAATTCTTCCAAATGCACTGCCGTTATGGCTTTATGTCAACTTCAGTAAGATGAAGAAGGTAAATTAACTTAAAGATGTTAAATTAATGATTTAAAGCAACTCAATATCGACTGCTTAATGTGTATATACAAGAAAATGGACTTTATACCTGAATATAAGATTGTCGAATTCTTCCAAATGCACTGCCGTTATGGCTTTATGTCAACTTCAGTAAGATGAAGAAGGTTAATTAACTTAAAGATGTTAAATTAATGATTTAAAGCAACGCAATATCGACTGCTAAATGTGTATATACAAGAAAATCGACTTTTTACCTGAATATAAGATTGTCGAATTCTTCCAAATGCACTGCCGTTATGGCTTTATGCCAACTTCAGTAAGATGAAGAAGGTTAATTAACTTAAAGATGTTAAATTAATGATTTAAAGCAACTCAATATCGACTGCTTAATGTGTATATACAAGAAAATGACTTTATACCTGAATATAAGATTGTCGAATTCTTCCAAATGCACTGCCGTTATGGCTTTATGTCAACTTCAGTAAGATGAAGAAGGTTAATTAACTTAAAGATGTTAAATTAATGATTTAAAGCAACCCAGTATCGACTGCTAAATGTGTATATACAAGAAAATCTACTTTATACCTGAATATAAGATTGTCGAATTCTTCCAAATGCACTGCCGTTATGGCTTTATGTCAACTTCAGTAAGATGAAGAAGGTAAATTAACTTAAAGATGTTAAATTAATGATTTAAAGCAACTCAATATCGACTGCTAAATGTATATGTACAAGAAAATCGACTTTTTACCTGAATTTGAGATTATCGAATTCTTCCAAACGCATTGCCGTTATGGCTTTTTGTCAACTTCAGTAAAATGGAGAAGGTTAATTAACTTAAAGATGTTAAATTAATGATTTAAAGCAACTCAATATCGACTGCTAAATGTGTATATGCAAGAAAATCGACTTTTTACCTGAATATGAGATTATCGAATTTTTCCAAATGCACTGCCGTTATGGCTTTATGTCAACTTCAGTAAGATGAAGAAGGTTAATTAACTTAATGATGTTAAATTAATGATTTAAAGCAACTCAATATCGACTGCTTATTGTGTGTATACAAGAAAATGGACTTTATACCTGAATATAAGATTGTCGAATTCATCCAAATGCACTGCCGTTATGGATTTATGTCAATTTCAATAAGATGAAGAAGGAAAATGACTTAAAAATGCTAAATAAATGATTTAAACCAACTCAATATCGACTGCTTAATGTGTATATACAAGAAAATCGACTTTTTACCTGAATATGAGATTATCGAATTTTTCCAAATGCACTGCCGTTATGGCTTTATGTCAACTTCAGTAAGATGAAGAAGGTTAATTAACTTAAAGATGTTAAATTAATGATTTAAAGCAACTCAATATCGACTGCTTAATGTGTATATACAAGAAAATCGACTTTATACCTGAATATAAGATTGTCGAATTCTTCCAACTGCACTGGCGTTATGGCTTTATGTCAACTTCAAGAAGATGAAGAAGGTTAATTTACTTAAATATGTTACAATTAATGATTTAAAGCAACTCAGTATCGACTGCTAAATGTGTTTATACAAGAAAATCGACTTTATACTTGAACATAAGATTGTCGAATTCTTCCAAATGCACTGCCGTTATGGATTTATGTCAACTTCAGTAAGATGAAGAAGGTTAGTTAACTTAATTATGCTAAATTAATGATTAAAGGCAATTCAATATCGACTGCTAAATGTGTATATACAAGAAAATCGACTTTATACCTGAATATAAGATTGTCGATTTCTCCCAAATGCTCTGCCGTTATGGCTTTATGTCAACTTCAGTAAGATGAAGAAGGTAAATTAACTTAAAGACGTTAAATTAATGATTTAAAGCAACTAAATATCGACTGCTAAATGTGTGTATACAAGAAAATCGACTTTTTACCTGAATATGAGATTATCGAATTCTTCCAAATGCACTGCCGTTACGGCTTTATGTCAACTTCAGTAAGATGAAGAAGGTTAGTTAACTTAATTATGCTAAATTAATGATTAAAGGCAATTCAATATCGACTGCTAAATGTGTATATACAAGAAAATCGACTTTATACCTGAATATAAGATTGTCGATTTCTCCCAAATGCTCTGCCTTTATGGCTTTATGTCAACTTCAGTAAGATGAAGAAGGTAAATTAACTTAAAGATGTTAAATTAATGATTTAAAGCAACTAAATATCGACTGCTAAATGTGTATATACAAGAAAATCGACTTTTTACCTGAATATGAGATTATCGAATTTTTCCAAATGCACTGCCGTAATGGCTTTATATCAACTTCAGTAAGATGAAGAAGGTTAATTAACTTAAAGATGTTAAATTAATGATTTAAAGCAACTCAATATCGACTGCTTAATGTGTGTATACAAGAAAATCGACTTTTTACCTGAATATAAGATTGTCGAATTCTTCCAAATGCACTGCCGTTATGGCTTTATGTCAACTTCAGTAAGATGAAGAAGGTAAATTAACTTAAAGATGTTAAATTAATGATTTAAAGCAACTCAATATCGACTGCTTAATGTGTATATACAAGAAAATCGACTTTATACCTGAATATAAGATTGTCGAATTCTTCCAAATGCACTGCCGTTATGGCTTTATGTCAACTTCAGTAAGATGAAGAAGGTAAATTAACTTAAAGATGTTAAATTAATGATTTAAAGCAACTCAATATCGACTGCTTAATGTGTATATACAAGAAAATCGACTTTATACCTGAATATAAGATTGTCGAATTCTTCCAAATGCACTGCCGTTATGGCTTTATGTCAACTTCAGTAAGATGAAGAAGGTAAATTAACTTAAAGATGTTAAATTAATGATTTAAAGCAACTCAATATCGACTGCTTAATGTGTATATACAAGAAAATCGACTTTATACCTGAATATAAGATTGTCGAATTCTTCCAAATGCACTGCCGTTATGGCTTTATGTCAACTTCAGTAAGATGAAGAAGGTTAATTAACTTAAAGATGTTAAATTAATGATTTAAAGCAACTCAATATCGACTGCTAAATGTGTATATACAAGAAAATCGACTTTATACCTGAATATAAGATTGTCGAATTCTTCCAAATGCACTGCCGTTATGGCTTTATGTCAACTTCAGTAAGATGAAGAAGGTTAATTAACTTAAAGATGTTAAATTAATGATTTAAAGCAACTCAATATCGACTGCTAAATGTGTATATACAAGAAAATCGACTTTATACCTGAATATAAGATTGTCGAATTCTTCCAAATGCACTGCCGTTATGGCTTTATGTCAACTTCAAGAAGATGAAGAAGGTTAATTAACTTAAAGATGTTAAATTAATGATTTAAAGCAACTCAATATCGACTGCTAAATGTGTATATACAAGAAAATCGACTTTATACCTGAATATAAGATTGTCGAATTCTTCCAAATGCACTGCCGTTATGGCTTTATGTCAACTTCAGTAAGATGAAGAAGGTAAATTAACTTAAAGATGTTAAATTAATGATTTAAAGCAACTCAATATCGACTGCTAAATGTGTATATACAAGAAAATCGACTTTATACCTGAATATAAGATTGTCGAATTCTTCCAAATGCACTGCCGTTATGGCTTTATGTCAACTTCAGTAAGATGAAGAAGGTAAATTAACTTAAAGATGTTAAATTAATGATTTAAAGCAACTCAATATCGACTGCTTAATGTGTATATACAAGAAAATCGACTTTTTACCTGAATATGAGATTATCGAATTCTTCCAAATGCACTGCCGTTATGGCTTTATGTCAACTTCAGTAAGATGAAGAAGGTAAATTAACTTAAAGATGTTAAATTAATGATTTAAAGCAACTCAATATCGACTGCTAAATGTATATACAAGAAAATCGACTTTATACCTGAATATAAGATTGTCGAATTCTTCCAAATGCACTGCCGTTATGGCTTTATGTCAACTTCAGTAAGATGAAGAAGGTAAATTAACTTAAAGATGTTAAATTAATGATTTAAAGCAACTCAATATCGACTGCTTAATGTGTATATACAAGAAAATCGACTTTATACCTGAATATAAGATTGTCGAATTTTTCCAAATGCACTGCCGTTATGGCTTTATGTCAACTTCAGTAAGATGAAGAAGGTAAATTAACTTAAAGATGTTAAATTAATGATTTAAAGCAACTCAATATCGACTGCTTAATGTGTATATACAAGAAAATCGACTTTATACCTGAATATAAGATTGTCGAATTCTTCCAAATGCACTGCCGTTATGGCTTTATGTCAACTTCAGTAAGATGAAGAAGGTAAATTAACTTAAAGATGTTAAATTAATGATTTAAAGCAACTCAATATCGACTGCTTAATGTGTATATACAAGAAAATCGACTTTATACCTGAATATAAGATTGTCGAATTTTTCCAAATGCACTGCCGTTATGGCTTTATGTCAACTTCAGTAAGATGAAGAAGGTAAATTAACTTAAAGACGTTAAATTAATGATTTAAAGCAACTAAATATCGACTGCTAAATGTGTATATACAAGAAAATGGACTTTATACCTGAATATAAGATTGTCGAATTTTTCCAAATGCACTGCCGTTATGGCTTTATGTCAACTTCAGTAAGATGAAGAAGGTAAATTAACTTAAAGATGTTAAATTAATGATTTAAAGCAACTCAATATCGACTGCTTAATGTGTATATACAAGAAAATCGACTTTATACCTGAATATAAGATTGTCGAATTCTTTCCAAATGCACTGCCGTTATGGCTTTATGTCAACTTCAGTAAGATGAAGAAGGTTAAATTAACTTAAAGATGTTAAATTAATGATTTAAAGCAACTCAATATCGACTGCTAAATGTGTATATACAAGAAAATCGACTTTATACCTGAATATAAGATTATCGAATTTTTCCAAATGCACTGCCGTTATGGCTTTATGTCAACTTCAGTAAGATGAAGAAGGTTAATTAACTTAAAGATGTTAAATTAATGATTTAAAGCAACTCAATATCGACTGCTAAATGTGTATATACAAGAAAATCGACTTTATACCTGAATATAAGATTGTCGAATTCTTCCAAATGCACTGCCGTTATGGCTTTATGTCAACTTCAGTAAGATGAAGAAGGTAAATTAACTTAAAGATGTTAAATTAATGATATAAAGCAACTCAATATCGACTGCTAAAGGTGTATATACAAGAAAATCGACTTTATACCTGAATATAAGATTGTCGAATTCTTCCAAATGCTCTGCCGTTATGGCTTTATGTCAACTTCAGTAAGATGAAGAAGGTAAATTAACTTAAAGATGTTAAATTAATGATTTAAAGCAACTCAATATCGACTGCTAAATGTGTATATACAAGAAAATCGACTTTTTACCTGAATATAAGATTGTCGAATTCTTCCAAATGCACTGCCGTTATGGCTTTATGTCAACTTCAGTAAGATGAAGAAGGTAAATTAACTTAAAGATGTTAAATTAATGATTTAAAGCAACTCAATATCGACTGCTAAATGTGTATATACAAGAAAATCGACTTTATACTTGAATATAAGATTGTCGAATTCTTCCAAATGCACTGCCTTTATGGCTTTATATCAATTTCAGTAAGATGAAGAAGGTTAATTAACTTAAAGATGTTAAATTAATGATTTAAAGCAACTCAATATCGACTGCTAAATGTGTATATACAAGAAAATCGACTTTTTACCTGAATATGAGATTATCGAATTCTTCCAAATGCACTGCCGTTATGGCTTTATGTCAACTTCAGTAAGATGAAGAAGGTAAATTAACTTAATGATGTTAAATTAATGATTTAAAGCAACTCAATATCGACTGCTAAATGTGTATATACAAGAAAATCGACTTTATACTTGAACATAAGATTGTCGAATTCTTCCAAATGCACTGCCGTTATGGCTTTATGTCAATTTCAGTAAGATGAAGAAGGTAAATTAACTTAAAGATGTAAAATTAATGATTTAAAGAAACTCAATATCGACTGCTTAATGTGTATATACAAGAAAATCGACTTTATACCTGAATATAAGATTGTCGAATTCTTCCAAATGCACTGCCGTTATGGCTTTATGTCAATTTCAGTAAGATGAAGAAGGTTAATTAACTTAAAGATGTAAATTAATGATTTAAAGCAACTCAATATCGACTGCTAAATGCATATATACAAGAAAATGGACTTTGTACCTGAATATAAGTTTGTCGAATTCTTCCAAATGCATTGCCGTTATGGCTTTATGTCAACTTCAATAAGATGAAGAATGTAAATTAACTTAAAGATGTTAAATAAATGATTTAAAGCAACTCAATATCGACTGCTAAATGTGTATATACAAGAAAATCGACTTTATACTTGAACATAAGATTGTCGAGTTCTTCCAAATGCACTGCCGTTATGGCTTTATGTCAACTTCAATAAGATGAAGAAGGTAAATTAACTTAAAGATGTTAAATAAATGATTTAAAGCAACTCAATATCGACTGCTAAATGTGTATATACAAGAAAATCGACTTTTTACCTAAATATGAGATTATCGAATTCTTCCAAATGCACTGCCGTTATGGCTTTATGTCAACTTCAGTAAGATGAAAAAGGTAAATTAACTTAAAGATGTTAAATTAATGATTTAAATCAACTCAATATCGACTGCTTAATGTGTATATACAAGAAAATCGACTTTATACTTGAACGTAAGATTGTCGAGTTCTTCCAAATGCACTGCCGTTATGGCTTTATGTCAATTTCAGTAAGATGAAGAAGGTTAATTAACTTAAAGATGTTAAATTAATGATTTAAAGCAACTCAATATCGACTGCTAAATGTGTATATACAAGAAAATCGACTTCATACTAGAACATAAGATTGTCGAATTCTTCCAAATGCTCTGCCGTTATGGCTTTATGTCAACTTCAGTAAGATGAAGAAGGTAAATTAACTTAAAGATGTTAAATTAATGATATCAAGCAACTCAATATCGACTGCTAAAGGTGTATATACAAGGAAATCGACTTTATACCTGAATATAAGATTGTCGAGTTCTTCCAAATGCTCTGCCGTTATGGCTTTATGTCAACTTCAATAAGATGAAGAAGGTAAATTAACTTAAAGATGTTAAATTAATGATATCAAGCAACTCAATGTCGACGGCTTAATGTGCATACAAAAGAAAATCGACTTTATACCTGAATATAAGATTGTCGAATTCTTCCAAATGCACTGCCGTTATGGCTTTATGTCAACTTCAGTAAGATGAAGAAGGTAAATTAACTTAAAGATGTTAAATTAATGATTTAAAACAACTCAATATTGACTGCTTAATGTGTAATGTTTGGTGTAGGATTCGTGGTGGGAGAGAGACTCCGTCGCCGAGTACTATCATTCACTGCGGGGAATGAACGTCTAGCCACAATCCGCATCAAAGCGAGGTTCTTCAACATATCGCTGATTTGCGCCCACGCCCCGACGGAAGAGAAGGACGATGTGACCAAAGATGCCTTCTATGAGCGCTTGGAGCGCGCTTATGAGAGCTGCCCCCGCCACGATGTCAGAATCGTGCTTGGCGACTTTAACGCCAGGGTGGGCAAAGAAGGTATATTTGGCACTACGGTCGGTAAATTCAGCCTCCACGACGAAACATCCCCAAATGGGTTGAGGCTGATTGACTTCGCCGGGGCCCGAAATATGGTTATCTGTAGCACTAGATTCCAGCATAAGAAGATTCATCAAGCTACCTGGCTGTCTCCGGATCGAAAAACTACCAACCAGATCGATCATGTTGTGATAGACGGAGGACACGTCTCCAGTGTTTTAGATGTGCGTGCGCTCCGAGGTCCTAACATCGACTCGGACCACTATCTTGTTGCAGCTAAGATTCGCACCCGCCTCTGTGCAGCTAAAAACGCGCGCCACCAAACACAAGGAAGGTTCGACGTCGAGAAGCTGCAATCACAACAGACAGCCGAACGATTTTCTACTCGGCTTGCACTCCTGCTCTCTGAGAGCACTCGTCAACAACTCGGTATAAGGGAACTGTGGGACGGCATTTCAAACTCCTTACGTACAGCTGCAATTGAAACCATTCGTTTTCGGAAAGTGCAAAAGAACAGCTGGTACGACGAGGAGTGCCGTGTCGCAGCGGAGAGAAAACAGGCTGCCTACCTCGCAACGTTACGATCGACCACTACACGTGCGGGATGGGATAGATACCGAGAGTTGAAGAGGGAAGCGAGACGCATTTGTAGACAGAAGAAGAAAGAGGGTGAAATGCGTGAATACGAAGAGCTTGATAAGCTGGCCGACAGGGGTAATGCTCGAAAATTCTACGAAAAAATGCGGCGGCTTACGGAAGGTTTCAAGACCGGAGCGTATTCCTGAAGAACCCCCAAAGGTGATCTAGTCACTGATGCCCAGAGCATACTTAAATTATAGAGGGAACACTTCTCCAGCCTGCTGAATGGCAGTGAACGCACAACACCAGGAGAAGGAGAACCCGATTCCCCAATCGATGACGATGGAGCAGACGTTCCATTACCAGACCATGAAGAAGTTCGAATAGCAATTGCCCGCCTGAAGAACAACAAAGCGGCAGGGGCCGACGGATTGCCGGCCGAGCTATTCAAACACGGCGGCGAAGAACTGATAAGGTGCATGCATCAGCTTCTTTGTAAAATATGGTCGGACGAAAGCATGCCCAACGATTGGAATTTAAGTGTGCTATGCCCAATCCATAAAAAAGGAGACCCCACAATCTGCGCCAACTACCGTGGGATTAGCCTCCTCAACATCGCACATAAGGTTCTATCGAGCGTATTGTGTGAAAGATTAAAGCCCACCGTCAACAAACTGATTGGACCTTATCAGTGTGGCTTCAGACCTGGCAAATCAACAACCGACCAGATATTCACCATGCGCCAAATCTTGGAAAAGACCCGTGAAAGGAGAATCGACACACACCACCTCTTCGTCGATTTCAAAGCTGCTTTCGACAGCACGAAAAGGAGCTGCCTTTATGCCGCGATGTCTGAATTTGGTATCCCCGCAAAACTAATACGGCTGTGTAAACTGACGTTGAGTAACACCAAAAGCTCCGTCAGGATCGGGAAGGACCTCTCCGAGCCGTTCGAAACCAAACGAGGTTTCAGACAAGGCGATTCCCTATCGTGCGACTTTTTCAACCTGCTTTTGGAGAAAATAGTTCGAGCCGCAGAACTAAATAGAGAAGGTACCATCTTCTATAAGAGTGTACAGCTGTTGGCGTATGCCGATGATATTGATATCATCGGCCTCAACACCCGCGCCGTTATTCTGCTTTCTCCAGGCTGGACATGTAAGCACAGAAAATGGGTCTGGCAGTGAACGAGAGCAAGACGAAATATCTCCTGTCATCAAACAAACAGTCGTCGCATTCGCGACTTGGCACTCACGTCACTGTTGACAGTCATAACTTTGAAGTCGTAGATAATTTCGTCTATTTAGGAACCAGCATTAACACCACCAACAATGTCAGCCTAGAAATCCAACGCAGGATAACTCTTGCCAACAGGTGCTACTTCGGACTGAGTAGGCAATTGAGAAGCAAAGTCCTCTCTCGACAAACAAAAACCAAACTCTATAAGTCACTCATAATTCCCGTCCTGCTGTATGGTGCAGAGTCTTGGACGATGTCAACAACGGATGAGTCGACGTTGCGAGTTTTCGAGAGAAAAGTTCTGCGAAAGATTTATGGTCCTTTGCGCGTTAGCCACGTCGAATACCGCATTCGATGGAACGATGAGCTGTACGAGATATACGACGACATCGACATAGTTCAGCGAATTAAAAGACAGCGGCTACGCTGGCTAGGTCATGTTGTCCGGATGGACGAAAACACTCCAGCTCTGAAAATATTCGACGCAGTACCCGCCGGGGGAAGCAGAGGAAGAGGAAGACCTCCACTCCGTTGGAAGGACCAAGTGGAGAAGGACCTGGCTTCGCTTGGAATATCCAATTGGCGCCACGTAGCGAAAAGAAGAAACGACTGGCGCGCTGTTGTTAACTCGGCTATAATCGCGTAAGCGGTGTCTACGCCAATTAAGAAGAAGAAGAATGTGTACATACAAGAAAATGGACTTTATACCTGAATATAAGATTGTGGAATTCTTCCAAATGCACTGCCGTTATGGCTTTATGTCAACTTCAGTAAGATGAAGAAGATAAATTAACTTAAAGATGTTAAATTAATGATTTAAAGCAACTCAATATCGACTGCTTAATGTGTATATACAAGAAAATCGACTTTATACCTGAATATAAGATTGTCGAATTCTTCCAAAATGCACTGGCGTTATGGCTTTATATCCACTTCAGCTGAAGAAGGTTAATTAACTTAAATATGTAAATTAATGATTTAATGCCACTCAGCATCGACTGCTTAATGTGTATATACTAGAAAATCGACTTTATACCTCAATATAAGATTGTCGAATTCTTCCAAATGCACTGCCGTTATGGCTTTATGTCAACTTCAGGAAGGTGAAGAAGGTAATTAACTTAAATATGTTAAATTAATGATTTAAAGCAACTCAATATCGACTGCTAAATGTGTATATACAAGAAAATCGACTTTTTACCTGAATATAAGATTGTCGAATTCTTCCAAATGCACTGCCGTTATGGCTTTATGTCAAATTCAGTAAGGTGAAGAAGGTAAATTAACTTAAATATGTTAAATTAATGATTTAAAGCAACTCAATATCGACTGCTTTATGTGTATATACAAGAAAATCTTCTTTTTACCTGAATATGAGATTATCGAATTTTTCCAAATGCACTGCCGTTATGGCTTTATGTCAACTTCAGTAAGATGAAGAAGGTAAATTAACTTAAAGATGTTAAATTAATGATTTAAAGCAACTCAATATCGACTGCTAAATGTGTATATACAAGAAAATCGACTTTATACCTGAATATGAGATTATCGAATTTTTCCAAATGCACTGCCGTTATGGCTTTATGTCAACTTCAGTAAGATGAAGAAGGTAAATTATCTTAAAGACGTTAAATTAATGATTTAAAGCAACTCAATATCGACTGCTTAAATGTGTATATACAAGAAATCGACTTTATACCTGAATATAAGATTGTCGAATTCTTCCAAATGCACTGCCGTTATGGCTTTATGTCAACTTCAGTAAGATGAAGAAGGTTTGTTATCTTAAAGATATTAAATCAATGATTTCAAGCAATTCAATATCGACTGCTTAATGCGTATATACAAGAAAATCGAATTTATACCTGAATATAAGATTGTCGAATTCTTCCAAATGCACTGCCGTTATGGCTTTATGTCAACTTCAGTAAGCTGAAGAAGGTTTGTTATCTTAAATATGTAAAATTAATGATTTAAGCACTGCCTTTATGGCTTTATATCAATTTCAGTAAGATGAAGAAGGTTAATTAACTAAAAGATGTTAAATTAATGATTTAAAGCAACTCAATATCGACTGCTTAATGTGTATATACAAGAAAATCGACTTTTTACCTGAATATGAGATTATCGAATTTTTCCAAATGCACTGCCGTTATGGCTTTATGTCAACTTCAGTA
This sequence comes from Bactrocera neohumeralis, assembly GCF_024586455.1. Classification (NCBI taxonomy): domain Eukaryota; kingdom Metazoa; phylum Arthropoda; class Insecta; order Diptera; family Tephritidae; genus Bactrocera; species Bactrocera neohumeralis. The sequence continues at coordinate 1,297 of NW_026089980.1, read as the reverse complement.
AGATGAAGAAGGTAAATTAACTTAAAGATGTTAAATTAATGATTTAAAGCAACTCAGTATCGACTGCTAAATGTGTATATACAAGAAAATCGACTTTATACCTGAATATAAGATTGTCGAATTCTTCCAACTGCACTGGCGTTATGGCTTTATGTCAACTTTAAGAAGATGAAGAAGGTTAATTTACTTAAATATGTTAAATTAATGATTTAAAGCAACTAAGTATCGACTGCTAAATATGTTTATACAAGAAAATCGACTTTATACTTGAACATAAGATTGTCGAATTCTTCCAAATACACTGCCGTTATGGATTTATGTCAACTTCAGTAAGATGAAGAAGGTTAGTTAACTTAATTATGCCAAATTAATGATTAAAGGCAATTCAATATCGACTGCTAAATGTGTATATACAAGAAAATCGACTTTATACCTGAATATAAGATTGTCGATTTCTCCCAAATGCTCTGCCGTTATCGCTTTATGTCAACTTCAGTAAGATGAAGAAGGTAAATTAACTTAAAGACGTTAAATTAATGATTTAAAGCAACTAAATATCGTCTGCTAAATGTGTGTATACAAGAAAATCGACTTTTACCTGAATATGAGATTATCGAATTCTTCCAAATGCACTGCCGTTACGGCTTTATGTCAACTTCAGTAAGATGAAGAAGGTTAGTTAACTTAATTATGCTAAATTAATGATTAAAGGCAATTCAATATCGACTGCTAAATGTGTATATACAAGAAAATCGACTTTATACCTGAATATAAGATTGTCGATTTCTCCCAAATGCTCTGAAAATGGTAAATGCCTTTATGGCTTTATGTCAACTTCAGTAAGATGAAGAAGGTAAATTAACTTAAACATGTTAAATTAATGATTTAAAGCAACTCAATATCGACTGCTTAATGTGTGTATACAAGAAAATCGACTTTTTACCTGAATATGAGATTATCGAATTTTTCCAAATGCACTGCCGTTATGGCTTTATGTCAACTTCAGTAAGATGAAGAAGGTAAATTATCTTAAAGATGTTAAACTAATGATTTAAAGCAACTCAATATCGACTGCTTAATGTGTATATTAAAGAAAATGGACTTTATACCTGAATATAAGATTGTCGAATTCTTCCAAATGCCGTTATGGCTCTATGTCAACTTCAGTAAGCTGAAGAAGGTTTGTTATCTTAAATATGTAAAATTAATGATTTAAGGCAATTCAATATCGACTGCTAAATGTGTATATACAAGAAAATCGACTTTATACCTGGATATAAGATTGTCGAATTCTTCT
>NW_026089979.1:0-24110 GCF_024586455.1 Bactrocera neohumeralis | reverse complement strand
CTCCAAAAATCTATTCATAATAATTTTTTTTCATTGAGTTATAAAATTCATAAGAAATACATTTTTCCAAAAATAGTCAAATTTCAACCGTTAATATCTTTTAAACGGTTGGGTTTACGAAAATATCATAAGAGACCATATTTTAGAGCATTCAATTTCCTACAAAACCTAATTAACAAGATATTTTTTCAAGTAGTTGGAAGCGAGATATAAATTTTTCTATCTGATAATAAGAAAAAATAGAAAACCGTTAGGCGGAGGACCTTACCGTTACAATTAAAAACTCATATTTGGAGAGGCTTTCTTAGAGGTGTCTAGGAACCTATTTTTGCGAGTACCAATTGAAAAAAAAAAAAAAAAAATTTTTTGAATCACCCTAGTGTATATAGTATATGTATATAGTCGCATAATATGTGCTTAATTTAGTTTCTTAGGGCCGTAATCTCAATGTCTGGTTATCAGCCAGGGAATGTAAAGTATAGAGAAGGTGGTAACATTTGTTAGATTTAAAGTAAGGAATTCGCCGCATTTGTCTGTGTCGATATGTATGTAAGCTCATACATATGCATACATATTTACGCTAGTGTGTAAGCGAAGCTGTTACAGCGGCAAGGGAAGCGGTCAATAGGCGGCCATTCGATTATTTTTTCCGCACAGCTTGGATTTTCTATCATCACACAAGTGCTGAACTAATAAGCGCGACAGATATTAGAACACACACGTTCTCACGTGCGACACTTGTTATTATGAATATATGTACATATGTATATTGCTCGCATTTGCTTTCGTAAACATACATACAAATGTGTCAAAGAAATAATATACATATGTACATAGAAATTCTATTGGTACAAATATGGAAATGATAACGAAATAATGCGAATATGCATAATTCATGAAGGTCATCAATTTTCTTCTTCACTTCTTAAAGTCGAAATAAATATAATTTATTTGAAATATTAATTTTTTTTACATTAAAAAATTTAATTAAAGAAAAATAAAATTATAATAACGTTTCCTAATTTTTCCCGATTTTGTAAAAATAATTAAAATTTTTACCATTTTCCAGAAAACAATGGTTCATATAATACAATATAATCGCGCATATGTGACTCAGAGAATGCTTTGTATATTTTTCATCAAAGCATTTCTCTTTATTTATTCTGGCATGAATTCAGTCGTTTTACATATATTTTTGCCACTGCACGTGCTCAATTCTGCTAAATAGCAGCGACAACGGCGAATTCCTTACTTTGATTCTATCGGCTCTGTTAGCCGCCAAATCGAACATCATACAGAATTCAATTTGCACCTTCTCTATACTTTACTTTCTATGGCCCGGCGCGCTTTTCAGGATGCATCGCAAACAACGGCCACGGCGCTATGGCGGTTTTGTTTACTTTTTGAATTTTTTAATTCGTAATATCTTTTGAATGGAAAGTCCAATTTAAAAACTATTTTATAGGTAGCTAAATGGTCTTGACCATAAAATAATTTATTTGGATAAGGATTAATATAAACACAAAAATATCATGGTTTGAATTTGGTTAGCATTTTCATTAATGTTTAAAATGAAAAAAGTTGTTGTAGTGACATAACTACAATAGTTGGACATATGCTACCGCGGAGCCTTATGTAGACATTATGATGTTCTTCAATATTGTTGTACATTATTTTGTTCTATCGCTAATAGTTTCGGCAGTGCATTCGACGAAAGACATTTTAAAACTCATTTTTCTACTCTTTCGGTTACATTGTTCAAATTTTTCCATGGATCCCTAATTTTTTTCAAAATGAAATGTAGTATATGTCAAATTGGAAGAATGTAGCATTTTATTGGTGAAAGAAATTTTTAAATCGGCCCAGTACTTTTTGAGCCTATTCATTACAAACATACAAACATACAAAAATAGGTACAAATCTTTCCTCTTTATAATATAAGTATTAGACTTTGCCAAATAAATAAAATATCTTTTTTTCGGTCCCATATCGAAATTTCGTTGAGAGTCACGAAAAAAAAAATTGTGTAAAAATTTGAGCCCTTTATCTTCATTTTTCAGTTAGCGCTCGCAAAAATAAGAATTTTCGTCAAAAATGTTTTTTTTCATTCATTTTTTGGTTATAGATAATTTAAAATACCAAATATAAAGAAACACTTGGTATGGTTTTGTAGGAAATTAAATTCTCTACAAAAATGATCCTTTCTCGAATCTATAGAATCAACACCGTTTTCTTTATTGCGCATTCAATTACAATTTGTTCCTTTATTTTATTTTTAATTATTGATAAACACTTATTAAACTTCTTTCCAACGAAAAAAACAAAGTAAGTCAATTTTTTTAGGAATGTTTATGATCTAAACAAGTAGTTTTTATACTTTAATTGATTGTTATATGGTACAGTAAAAGATAAAAATAATTTTATTAACAAATATAATGAAGACAAAAAGATTAATCTTTTTACAATTTTTATTTATAAGTCTCGCGGACTTATAAATTATTTATGATGTAAAATTTATAAGATATATCTTTTTTGGATCTTTTTATATGTACGTCTATACCAGAATAAAGCTTGTAACTTGAAACGGCAGTTATATAACCACGGCAGGGTACAACTGCAAAAATGACCTCATAGATGTCGTTAGTATAAGTATGTATGTGTCACAGCTGATTAGATGAAATTGGCTGCATTAGCTGACTAGTTTCTATTCTATAATTTGAGATCTGTGGATATTTATTGTTATTTGTTTTGTAAAGATATATTACTTATGTCGTAAAATAGTTCAAATTATGTTTATCTTTTGGGTGCCGTTCATAATAACACTGTCCAACAGCATTTTTGGAACAGAATAGCGACCCTATAATTCTGAAAGGGTATGTTGAGTAGATCAGTTTTGTAGAACAAACTTATGGTCCAGCACGTCTGAGTTTTTTTTTACAGTGGGTCAAACTTTTCATTTTTTGGTCGAAGGGAGCATTATACTATATGAAAAAAATATTGTAAGTTAATGTCTGAGAGAATTCTTATGGTAAGAGTGTGGAAGATCTTAACCCTCTAACTCGTTTCATTAGGGGTCAATTTGACCCTTTTTTCGAGAAAATCAAAAAATATCCTTTAAAAAAGGACATTTAAGGATTAAAATATTCTACGAAAATGTTTGGCGGAAAATTTCAGTGGGGGTCACCAAAGACACCATTGTTGTAAATAAAGCTCTTTACGATTGATAAAAAAATTATAATTTTGTTTTAATAGTGGTTTATTATAGTATGTACATATTTATTTTTTTGCTTCAGCAGTAGTAGGACAATGGATTAAAGATTAAACTTAATATGCTTTCCTGTATTTAGCTTGACGTGAATGTTCCGATGTGTCAAGGTTTCTGTACAAGCCCCATACGTATTCAGCAAGCATTACACTTTGGGATTTCCCTTTGAATCTTTCTTCCAATACCTTTATATCCTGATGAAACCTTTCACCGTGTTCACCTGAAACCGCTCCAAGGTTTTCTTTAAAAAAATTGAGATGAGAGTGCAGAAAATGCAGCTTTAGTGACATCTTAACGCTAATATTGTTAAAACCGATTAGCATGCTTTCAATATTTTCTGCATAGTTTTGTGCTTTTGAGTTTCCAAGGAATTCTGATATAACCAGCTGCATAAAGTCAAATGCTGTCTTTTGCATATCCGACAGATGACCATAAAATTCTTCATCTTGCAATAATTTTCTTATATCGGGTCTAACGAGCATTCCTAGAAAAGGTAGTTTACATTAAATGAAATAAATTATTTCTTAAAACCGTATTTTACCTTCTTTTAATTTTGCTGCAGATAATCTGGGGAAAATTGTTTGAATGCGTTTGAAAGCATATCCTTGTGTATTTAAGCTTTTAATAAAATTTTTCACCACGCCCAACTTAATATGCAGCGGTGGAAGTATGACCTTATCTTTTGGGACAAGAGATTCATGGATTACATTTAAGTCACCAATAATATTTTCTTTACGTTCTTCGAAATATTTAATATGATAATGGCTGCTGGTAGCACGTGAATCCCATTTACAAAGAAAGCACATATATTTTGTGTATCCTGTTTGCATTCCAGTCAATATTGCAATCATTTTGAAGTCTGCGCATACTTCCCATTTATATTTATAGTATTCAATTTTATTTAAGAGATTTGAAATATTTGCGTATGTTTCATCCTTTTTTGTGGAATACGCAACCGGTATTGATGGATGCTGATTTCCATTGTGCAGTAAAACTGCTTTTAAGCTGTGTTTCGAACTATCTATAAATAGTCGCCAAGCGGATGAGTCCAGTGGAAGCTTTAGATATCTTAGAACCTCTTCAATACTGCAACAGTATACAAGTTCTTCTGATTTTTTAAAATAACTTTCCAAATCGGCGTGTCTTTTTCTTGGCGATGTAACTTTTACATCGGCTTTTATCAAATTCCTGTTTTTCAATCTGGAACAAAATATTTTAGCTTTCTCTTTTGTTAGTCCTAAATCTCTTACAAGATCTTCAAAATAAGCTTGGTCTATCAAATTAGGACATATGTTTAAACCACCAGGAGGCAAGTAGCTTATATCTGATATGTTTTCAACCGCCGCTGTTATTTCTGTAATGGCGTAAGTCATATTGGCCGAAAATGTATGTGTAGGCGGTTGAGGCACCGGAACACCTTCACAGCGCACTTCTGGTAAAATTACATTATTTGTTGCTTCGTATGTCATTATCGCGTAGTGCCTTTGGCTTCTACCAAATTTGTAATTTACGCAGAAATAGCATGTATCTGATTTGTGATTTTCAGGTTCAATCCATACAATAGGCGCAGAAAATGGCAGCACCTTAGTACCGCCTTTGTACCAGGTCAAAAGACCACTTTCGCAAGTAGTACATACAGTTTTTGGTATCCAAGCTTCACATAAAAATCGTATTCCAAAGAAAAGAAAATATGGTTATTCAATTGTAGGGAATATCTTTCTTCTGCTTTGAAGGTGCGTAAACTGTCCACAAATAAAACAAAACCAATCTCTTAATTTGCAAACAGAATCCGCCATGCTTATTTAAGCTTTAATTGTTCTTTTTTTATATTAATTTTTGTAAAAATCACACCCGATATGTACTGCTTAGTAAGTCAATTATGCTTAATTTTATCACACCTGATTTGTAAGTCACAGCCGACTAGACGCGAGAAGTCAGTGTTTGGCCCGGCCGAACTTGACGACGTTTTCACCTACTTTGTATATGTTGGCGTGTAATTTTTTATCAATCGTAAAGAGCTTTATTTACAACAATGGTGTCTTTGGTGACCCCCACTGAAATTTTCCGCCAAACATTTTCGTAGAATATTTTAATCCTTAAATGTCCTTTTTTAAAGGATATTTTTAGATTTTCTCGAAAAAAGGGTCAAATTGACCCATAAAGAAACCAGTTAGAGGGTTAAGATCTTCCACAAAAATAATCCTCATACAATTCCACAATACAACTCTGACCATAAGAATTCTCTCAGACATTAACTTACAACATTTTTTCATATAGTATAATGCTCCCTTCGACCAAAAAATGAAAACTTTGACCCACTGTAAAAAAAAACTCAGACGTGCTGGACCATAAGTTTGTTCTACAAAAATGATCTACTCAACATACAATTTCAGAATTATTGAGTCGCTATTCTGTTCCATTCAAAAAGTCTTCATTTGTTGGACAGTGTAATTTGCCATCACGCAAGCTGCCTAAAAATGGAGATGTTTTTAATTATTTCATGTTTAAGTAAAAGATCTTAAAGAAAACAATTCGTGAATGTGCTGCCGAGGTTATAGAAGAAGTTCAAGAGATTTGGAGTGTTATGAACATAACACTTATAAAAAAAACAACATGCCATCACAAAAATCGAAACGCTTTTTACAGAATGGAGAAATTTAGATAAAAGTCGATTTAAAAAACATTCTGAGTTTCATCTGTTGAAAATAAAACAATAGAAAACGATAATTTCGGCTGCACCGAAGCTAATATACCCTTCACAGGTTCGGAGATTATATTATTACCTTAAGCAGTAATATACATATGTCCAATTTCGTGAAGATACCACGTCAAATGCGAAAGTTTTCCACACAAGCCCTTGATTTCTATCGTTCGGTTTGTCTGATAGCTATATGCTATAGTGAGCCGATCTGAATAATTTCTACCGATATTACATTATTTCTATGAGCAATAACTCATACCAAATTTCGTGAAGATATGTACATATATCGTTAAATGAAGAAGTTTTCCATGCAAGCATTTGATTCCGATCGTTCAGTTTGTATGGCAGCTATATGCTATAGTTAACCGATCTGAACAATTTCTTCGGAGATTATATTGTTGTCTTGGAAAATAATATATACCAAATTTCGTGAATATATCTTGTCAAATGTGAAAGTTTTCCATACATGCATTTGATTCCGATCGTTCAGTTTGTATGGCAGCTATATGTTATAGTGGTCCGATATCGGCCGTTCCGACAAATGAGCAGCTTCTTCAAGAGGAAATGAAGTTTGCAAAGTTTCAAAACGATATCTTAAAAACTGAGGGACTAGTTCGTATATATACCGACAGACAGACGGACAGACAGATGGACATGGCTAAATCGACTCAGCTCGACGTACTGATCATTTATATATATACTTTATAGGGTCTCCGACGATTCCTTCTGGGTGTTACAAACTTCGTGACAAACTTAATATACCCTGTTCAGGATATAAAAATTTACCAATAAATTGGATGAATTATTTGATATAAGACTCAAAAAAGATATATCTGATAACTCCTGTCCTGAAGAACTTTTTTTGTTAGTAAAAACAAGTAAAGGCCTGTTAACACCTCTACCAGATGACGTAGAAGATAGGAGTTTTCCTCCTGGACCAATAGAAAATGATACTTATGAACATGGTAATTATTATAAACTTCGTATTTGCTGACAAGACATTAAAATCTAATTTTTCTGAAATATTATTATTTAAATATCTAATCACAATGATTTTTTTTTCAGTCTTAAATCAAGCTTTATCTGATACATCTGTTTTTTTTTGGAAAATTGACAATAGCTCATCATTTCTTTACTTAATGTAAGCTTTTTAAGATATTTTGTTTGTAGTAACTATCTATTTATATTAACATACAAAAGATTTTTCATAAAATCGAAGATTTGTGGAATTCTGACTCTAAACATGAATTTTACTAAGCTTTGACACAATAATAAGGACAAAAGCAAAAAAAGATAACATTAGCATAAAATTCATTATTTCAAAAATAAAAAATATTAACAGCTTAAGAGTATTCACATTTATTAAAGTATAAAAATTACTTGTTTAGATCATAAACATTCCAAGAAAAATTGATTTAGTCTGTTTTTTTCGTTGGAAAGAAGTTTAATAAGTGTTTATCAATAATTGAAAATAAAAATCATAGAACAAATTGTAATTGAATGCGCAATAAAGAAAACGGTGTTGATTCTATAGATTCGAGAAAGGATCATTTTTGTAGAGAATTTAATTTCCTACAAAACCATACCAAGGGTTTCTTTATATTTGGTATTTTAAATTATCTATAACCAAAAAATGAATGAAAAAAGACATTTTTTGACGAAAATTCTTATTTTTGCGAGCGCTAACTGAAAAATGAAGATAAAGGGCTCAAATTTTTACACAAATTTTTTTTCGTGACTCTCAACGAAATTTTGATATGGGACCGAAAAAAAAAATATTTTATTTATTTGGCACAGTCTAATACTTATACTAACGACATCTATGAGGTTATTTTTGCAGTTGTACACTGGCGGGGTTATACTCATATAACTGCCGTTTCAAGTTACAAACTCTATACCCGAATCCTGTGACGTATAAAAAGGTCCAAAAAAGATATATCTTATAAATTTTACATCATAAATAATTTAAAAGTCCGCGAGACTTATAAACAAAAATTGTAAAAAGATTAATCTTTTTGTCTTCATAATATTTGTTAATGAAATTATTTTTATCTTTTACTGTACCTTATAACAATCAATTAAAGTATAAAAAGTACTTGTTTAGATCATAAACGTTCCTAGAAAAATTGATTTAGTTTGTTTTTTAATTCTGAAAGGGTATGTTGAGTAGATCAGTTTTGTAGAACAAACTTATGGTCCAGCGCGTCTGAGTTTTTTTTTACAGTGGGTCAAACTTTTCATTTTTTGGTCGAAGGGAGCATTATACTATATGAAAAAAATGTTGTAAGTTAATGTCTGAGAGAATTCTTATGGTAAGAGGATTATTTTTGTGGAAGATCTTAACCCTCTAACTCGTTTCATTAGGGGTCAATTTGACCCTTTTTTCGAGAAAATCAAAAAATATCCTTTAAAAAGGACATTTAAGGATTAAAATATTCTACGAAAATGTTTGGCGGAAAATTTCAGTGGGGGTCACCAAAGACACCATTGTTGTAAATAAAGCTCTTTACGATTGATAAAAAAATTATAATTTTGTTTTAATAGTGGTTTATTATAGTATGTACATATTTATTTTTTTGCTTCAGCAGTAGTAGGACAATGGATTAAAGATTAAACTTAATATGCTTTCCTGTATTTAGCTTGACGTGAATGTTCCGATGTGTCAAGGTTTCTGTACAAGCCCCATACGTATTCAGCAAGCATTACACTTTGGGATTTCCCTTGAATCTTTCTTCCAATACCTTTATATCCTGATGAAACCTTTCACCGTGTTCACCTGAAACCGCTCCAAGGTTTTCTTTAAAAAAATTGAGATGAGAGTGCAGAAAATGCAGCTTTAGTGACATCTTAACGCTAATATTGTTAAAACCGATTAGCATGCTTTCAATATTTTCTGCATAGTTTTGTGCTTTTGAGTTTCCAAGGAATTCTGATATAACCAGCTGCATAAAGTCAAATGCTGTCTTTTGCATATCCGACAGATGACCATAAAATTCTTCATCTTGTAATAATTTTCTTATATCGGGTCCAACGAGCATTCCTAGAAAAGGTAGTTTACATTAAATGAAATAAATTATTTCTTAAAACCGTATTTTACCTTCTTTTAATTTTGCTGCAGATAATCTGGGGAAAATTGTTTGAATGCGTTTGAAAGCATATCCTTGTGTATTTAAGCTTTTAATAAAATTTTTCACCACGCCCAACTTAATATGCAGCGGTGGAAGTATGACCTTATCTTTTGGGACAAGAGATTCATGGATTACATTTAAGTCACCAATAATATTTTCTTTACGTTCTTCGAAATATTTAATATGATAATGGCTGCTGGTAGCACGTGAATCCCATTTACAAAGAAAGCACATATATTTTGTGTATCCTGTTTGCATTCCAGTCAATATTGCAATCATTTTGAAGTCTGCGCATACTTCCCATTTATATTTATAGTGTTCAATTTTATTTAAGAGATTTGAAATATTTGCGTATGTTTCATCCTTTTTTGTGGAATACGCAACCGGTATTGATGGATGCTGATTTCCATTGTGCAGTAAAACTGCTTTTAAGCTGTGTTTCGAACTATCTATAAATAGTCGCCAAGCGGATGAGTCCAGTGGAAGCTTTAGATATCTTAGAACCTCTTCAATACTGCAACAGTATACAAGTTCTTCTGATTTTTTAAAATAACTTTCCAAATCGGCGTGTCTTTTTCTTGGCGATGTAACTTTTACATCGGCTTTTATCAAATTCCTGTTTTTCAATCTGGAACAAAATATTTTAGCTTTCTATTTTTTTAGTCCTAAATCTCTTACAAGATCTTCAAAATAAGCTTGGTCTATCAAATTAGGACATATGTTTAAACCACCAGGAGGCAAGTAGCTTATATCTGATATGTTTTCAACCGCCGCTGTTATTTCTGTAATGGCGTAAGTCATATTGGCCGAAAATGTATGTGTAGGCGGTTGAGGCACCGGAACACCTTCACAGCGCACTTCTGGTAAAATTACATTATTTGTTGCTTCGTATGTCATTATCGCGTAGTGCCTTTGGCTTCTACCAAATTTGTAATTTACGCAGAAATAGCATGTATCTGATTTGTGATTTTCAGGTTCAATCCATACAATAGGCGCAGAAAATGGCAGCACCCTTATACTGGGCTTTGTACCAGGTCGCGCGACCACTTTGGCAAGTAGTACACAGTTTTTGGCAGTATCCAAGCTTCACATAAAAAAATCGTATTCCAAAGAAAAAGAAAATATGGCTATTCAAATTGTAGGGAATATCTTCTTCTGCTTTGAAGGTGCGTAAACTGTCCACAACAAAACAAAACCAAATTTGCAAACAGAATCCGCCATGCTTATTTAAGCTTTAATTGTTCTTTTTATATTAATTTTTGTAAAAATCACACCGATATGTAAACGTCAGTAAGTCAATTATGCTTAATTTTATCACACCTGATTTGGTGTCACAGCCGATCTAGACGCGAGAAAGTCGCGTTTGGCCCGGCCGAACTTGACGACGTTTTCACCTACTTTGGTATATAAGGCGTGTACTTTATCAATCGTAAAGAGCTTTATTTACAATAATGGTGTCTTTGTGACCCCCACTGAAATTCTCTGCCAAACATTTTCGTAGAATATTTTAACTCTTAATGCCCTTTAAAGGATATTTTTAGATTTTTCGGAAAACAAAATTGACTCCATAAAGAAACCAGTTAGAGGGTTAAGATCTTCCACAAAAAATAATCCTCATACAATCCCACAATACAACTCCTGACCATAAGAAACTCCTGACATTTAACTATGTATCTTTTCATAGCAATGCTCCCTGACCAAAATGAAAACTTTGACCCACTGTAAAAAATCAGACGTGCTGACCATAAGTTTGTTCTTTACAAAAATGATTCACTCCACATACAATTTCAGAACTATTGAGTCTATTCTGTTCCATTCAAAAAGTCTTCTTACTTGTTGGACATGTAATTTGCCATCACGTAAGCGCTTTTAAAATTAGGATGTTAATATTTCATGTTTAAGTAAAAAGATTCGCACCACCAAAGAAACAATCGTAATGTAGTTGCTGAGGTTATGAAGAAGTTCAAGAGATTTGGAGCAAGGTGGAATACACATCTATAAAAATGTATGATGCCATCACAAAATCGAAACGCTTTTACAGAATGGAGAAATTTCTGAATAAAAGTCGATTTAAAACATCTCATAGAGTTTCGATCCGAAGAAAAATAAAACAATAGAAAACGATAATTTGGTCACTGAAGCTAATAATATACCTTCCACAGGTTCGGAGATTATATTATTACCTTGGGCTATAAGGCCACATATGTCCAATTTCGTGAAGATACTACAACAATGCGAAAAAGTTTCCAGCATAAGCCCTTGATTTCTACTGTCTGGTTTGTCTGATAGCTTATATGCTATAGTGAGTCGATCTGAATAATTTCCTACTGATATTACATTATTTCTAAGTATAACACCTATACCATAATTTCGTGAAGATATGTACATATATCGTTAAATGAAGAAGCTTGGCAAAAAGCATTTTGATTCCGACTGTTCAGTTTGTATGGCAGCTTATATATGCTATAGCAATTGATCTGAATGTAATTTCTGGAGATTATATTGTTGTCTGGAAAATAAGAGTATACCAAATTTCAGTGGTAATATATCTTGTCAAATGTGTGAAAGCTGTATACATGCATTTGATTCGATCGTTCAGTTTGTATGGCAGCTATATGTTATAGTGGTCTGATATCGGCCGTTCCGACAAATGAGCAGCTTCTTCAAGAGGAATGAAGTTTGTAAAGTTTCAAAATGATATCTTAAAACTGAGGGACTAGTCTGTATATATACCGATTGGTATTGTATCGACAGACAGATGGACATAAGCACAACTGGGACTTAGCTCTTGACGTACCACCTCATTTATATATACTTTATAGGGGTCTCCGACGATTCCTTCTGGGTGTTGGCAAACTTCGTGATAAAACTTAATATATTCCTGTTCAGGATATAAAAATTTACCAATAAATTGGATGAATTATTTGATATAAGACTCAAAAAAGATATATCTGATAACTCCTGTCCTGAAGAACTTTTTTTGTTAGTAAAAACAAGTAAAGGCCTGTTAACACCTCTACCAGATGACGTAGAAGATAGGAGTTTTCCTCCTGGACCAATAGAAAATGATACTTATGAACATGGTAATTATTATAAACTGGTAACTTATTATAAAATCTAATTTTTCTGAAATATTATTATTTAAATATCTAATCACAATGATTTTTTTCAGTCTTAAATCAAGCTTTATCTGATACATCTGTTTCTTTTTGGAAAATTGACAATAGCTCATCATTTCTTTACTTAATGTAAGCTTTTTAAGATATTTTGTTTGTAGTAACTATCTATTTATATTAACATACAAAAGATTTTTCATAAAATCGAAGATTTGTGGAATTCTGACTCTAAACATGAATTTTACTAAGCTTTGACACAATAATAAGGACAAAAGCAAAAAAAGATAACATTAGCATAAAATTCATTATTTCAAAAATAAAAAATATTAACAGCTTAAGAGTATTCACATTTATTAAAGTATAAAAATTACTTGTTTAGATCATAAACATTCCAAGAAAAATTGATTTAGTCTGTTTTTTCTAGTTGGAAAGAAGTTTAATAAGTGTTTATCAATAATTGAAAATAAAAATCATAGAACAAATTGTAATTGAATGCGCAATAAAGAAAACGGTGTTGATTCTATAGATTCGAGAGGATCATTTTTGTAGAAATTTAATTTCCTAAAACCATACCAAGGGGTTTCTTTATATTTGGTATTTTAACATATCATAACCAAAAAATGAATGAAAAAAGACATTTTTGGACGAAAATTCTTATTTTTGCGAGCGCTAACTGAAAAATGAAGATAAAGGGCTCAAATTTTTACACAAATTTTTTTTCGTGACTCTCAACGAAATTTTGATATGGGACCGAAAAAAAAAATATTTTATTTATTTGGCACAGTCTAATACTTATACTAACGACATCTATGAGGTTATTTTTGCAGTTGTACACTGGCGGGGTTATACTCATATAACTGCCGATTCAAGTTACAAACTCTATACCCGAATCCTGTGACGTATAAAGGTCCAAAAAGATATATCTTATAAATTTTACATCAAATAATTTAAAGTCCAAGAGACTTATAAACAAAAATTGTAAAAAGATAATCTTTTTGTCTTCATAATATTTGTTAATGAAATTATTTTTATCTTTTACTGTACCTTATAACAATCAATTAAAGTATAAAAAGTACTTGTTTAGATCATAAACGTTCCTAGAAAAATTGATTTAGTTTGTTTTTTTCGTTGGAAAGAAGTTTAATAAGTGTTTCCATACCAAGGGTTTTTTTATATTTGGTATTTTAAATTATCTATAACCAAAAAATGAATGAAAAAAAAACATTTTTTGACGAAAATTCTTATTTTTGCGAGCGCTAACTGAAAAATGAAGATAAAGGGCTCAAATTTTGACACAATTTTTTTTTCGTGACTCTCAACGAAATTTTGACATGGGACCGAAAAAAAAAATTATTTATTTGGCACAGTCTAATAAGTATGTACGTGTCACAGCTGATTAGATGAAATTGGCTGCATTAGCTGACTAGTTTTTATATCTCGCAACAATGTTGCTAAGGAGTATTATAGTTTTGTTCACATAACGGTTGTTTGTAAGTCCTAAAACTAAAGAGTCAGATATAGGGTTATTCTACTATATACCAAAGTGATCAGGGTGACGAGTAGAGTTGAAATCCGGGTGTCTGTCTGTCCGTCTGTGCAAGCTGTAACTTGAGTAAAAATTGAGATATCATGATGAAACTTGGTACACGTAATTTCTTGGCTCCGTAAGAACGTTAAGTTCGAAGATGGGCAAAATCAGCCAACTGCCACGCCCACAAAATGGCGAAAACCGAAAACCTATAAAGTGTCATAACTAAGCCATAAATAAAGATATTAAAGTGAAATTTGGCACAAAGGATCGCATTAGGGAGGGCATATTTGGACGTAATTTTTGGAAAAGTGGGCGTGGCCCCGCCCCTACTAAGTTTTTTGTACATATCTCGAAAACTGCTATAGCTATATCAACCAAACTCTACAGAGTCGTTTTCTTCAGGCATTTCCATATACAGTTCAAAAATGGAAGAAATCGGATAATAACCACGCCCACCTCCCATACAAAGGTTATGTTGAAAATCACTAAAAGTCCGTTAGCCTGCACCCAGGAAGCTGCACCCAGGCTTTTTTTAAAAATTGAAAATGGGCGTGGCGTCGCCCACTTATGGACCACAAACCATATCTCAGGAACTACTACACCGATTTCAATGAAATTCGGTATATAATATTTCTTAACACCCTGATGACATGTACGAAATATGGGTGAAATCGGTTCACAACCACGCCTTCTTTCAATATAACGCTATTTTGAATTCCATCTGATGCCTTCTCTGTATAATATATACATACATTAGGAACCAATGATGATAGCGGAATAAAACTTTACAAAAATACGGTATTTGAAAAATATATAAATGACGTATAATGAAATCTCGATTATCACTTTATCACGCGAGAGTATAAAATGTTCGGTGACACCGGAACTTAGCTCTTCCTTACTTGTTATTCTATAATTTGATATCTGTGGATATTTATTGTTATTTGTTTTGTAAAGATATATTACTTATGTCGGAAAATAGTTCAAATTATGTTTATCTTTTGGGTGCCGTTCATAATAATTTGCCATCACGCAAGCTGCCGAAGAATGGAATGTTTTAATTATTTCATATGTTTAAGTACAAGATATTAAAGAAAATTCGTGAATGTGCTGCCGAGGTTATAGAAGAAGTTCAAGAGATTTGGAGTGTTATGAACATAGCACTTATAAAAACAACATTATCACAAAAATCGAAACGCTTTTTTTACAGAATGGAGAAATTTAGATAAAATCGATTTAAAAAACATTCTGAGTTTCATCTGTTGAAAAAAAAAAATTTACCAATAAATTGGATGAATTGATTTGATATAAGACTCAAAAAGATATATCTGATAACTCCTGTCATCCTGAAGAACTTTTTTTTATTAAAAAAAAAAAAGTAAAGGCCAGTTTTACCCTCTACTAGATGAATGTAGAAGATGAGAGTTTTTCCTCTTGAACCAATGAAAAATGATACTTATGAACGTGGTAATTATTATAAACTTCGTATTTACTGACAAGACATTAAAATCTAATTTTTCTGAAATATTATTATTTAAATATCTTATCAGAATGATTTTTTTTCAGTCTTAAGTCAAGCTTTATCTGATACATCTGTTTCTTTTGGAGAATTGAGCGGGTCATCCTCTAGTGTTTGTTCAAGAGCTTCTAAAAGAACAATTTCTAATTTTGAAGACGAACTTCCTCAAACTTCGCATGAAAATAAAATAGATGTTATGACTCCGGAATTATCATCAGCTTTAGACAGATCAAATGTCTCTAGCAGAAATGCTGCCTATGTTGTTATCGCTGTCGCAAAAAGTTTGGGTCATGATCCTAAAAAAATTAATGTTAGCCATAGGTCAGCACAGAGATCGTAATAAAATTGAAAAATGTTGGCGATAGATATAAAAAATAATAATTCAGCTGTTCAGAATGTGGTACACTGGGACGGTAAGTTCTCCCCAGATTGTTGTAGGTACCGAAAGTTGATAGCTTCAATAGTTTTATCCGATAGTGGAAGCAGCTTCTAGCGGTTCCAAAATTGAATAGTGGAACAGGATTCAATCAAGCTCAGTCGATAGTCGGAGAGTTGAAACGATGGAACGTTGTTAATAATGTTAAAGGAATGTGCTTTGACACTGCCTACGTTAACTCAGGTGTGACATTATTGTACAATTACAATAAAACTATGTGCTCTAAGCCAAAACTTATGCTTTACCATCATTTAGTTTTTCTCATTGATTTTTCGTGTTGATCATTATTGACTGTGTTTAAAGGTGATGAGAATGGAGCAGCAGTATACATTGAGAAAGCTTTGAAAAAAAAAAACTGATCTGGTTTCCGTGTCGACATCATATTTATAAGCTAGTCTTAAAAAGTGTTGCTGAAGTTGTCTGGCCTGTGTCTTGTGGTCCAAGTCCTGCAGTTTTCAATCGATTCAAGCGAGAATGGTCAACGATTGATCAGTCCCAGTATGAAACAGGAATGGATGATCAAAGCGTCAAGCAAATTTTGTGTGAAAAAAACAAGATATTTTGGAATTTATTCAATATCAAATGAAGGTAACCTTAAACAACGAAATGTCATTTTATTTTTATACCACAAATATCATCAACCGATCGATCAAAGAAATATGATTTTTTTTAGAAATTTCAACCTAGAGGAGATTATAAAGAGCTCTTAACTTTGGCTTGTATATTTTTGGGAGAAGTTCCACCTCAAGGTATTTCTTTCAAGACTCCTGGAACACACCATCATGCTCCATGGCTATCAAAAGCAATTTACTGCTTAAAAATTTATTTATTTAAAAGTCAATTTAAACTTGCTAAAGTCGAGCTTCCCAAACTAACAGAAATTTGTATTTGTATTGTCGATGTTTATATCAAAGGCTGGTATAACGCATCTATCAGTATCTATGCTCCGTATCAAGATTTTATGTTCTTGAATAGTTTATTAGATTTTAAACGCATAAACGTGAAATTTTCCGAAGCTGCATCAACTAAATTTCTTAGACATCTCTGGTACTTGTCGGAGGATCTTGTGGGTTTATCATTCTTCGATGAAAGAATCCCATCGACCATCAAGACAAAAATGGTTCAAGCAATAACAAATCAATTAAGTACGACAGAAAATACGAGGAAGTTATGTTTAAAACAACACGATTTAAAATCATTTGGCTCAAAAGATATTAGTGATTTTATTACTCAAAAATCGATGATTTTGTTTGAGAATTTCGGTTTATCTACAAGTTTTCTATATTTACCTGTAGATCAATGGGAATTCGATGACGGGTACCAGGCTTCTTTAGAAACTGTTCGATCAATTAAAGTCGTAAATGATATTGCCGAAAGAGCTGTAGCGTTAATTGATAAATATAATGATAGCCTCACTTGTGATGAAGAACAGAAGCAGTTTTTATTACAAGTTGTTGCTGAACATCGCAAAAAATATCCCAATTGTAATAAACGAAATCTATGTGAGTAATATGTTTAAAATCATTCGAGTAAAGATCTTATCAGCCTCTTTTATTACATGATCAAAAATATGTTTATCATGATAATATTATGTCAGAGGACATAAGATCTGTTAGAGAAAAGATGTAAGATCTTAACAATTAATGAAACATGTGAATAAGAATAATAAAATACAATAGCTCATCATTTCTTTACTTAATGTAAGCTTTTTAAGATATTTTGTTTGTAGTAACTATCTATTTCTATTAACATACAAATAATTTTTCATAAAATCGAAGATTTGTTGAATTCTGACTCCAAACATGAATTTTACTAAGCTTTGACACAATAATAAGGACAAAAGCAAAAAAAGATAAAATTAGCATAAAATTCATTATTTAAAAAATAAAAAATATTAACAGCTTAAGAGTATTCACATTTATTAAGTAAAAAGTACTTGTTTAGATCATAAACATTCCCAGAAAAATTGCGTTGTTTAATAAGTATCAATAATTGAAAATAAAAATCACATTTATTAAAGTAAAAAAAACGGTTATTCTATGTTTAGATTTAATAAACATTCCTGAATGAAAAATTGATTTTATTTTGTTTTTTTCGTTTTTTTTCGGAAAGAAGTTTAATAAGTATGTATCAATAATTAGAAAATTGAAAATAAAAATCATGGAACAAATTGTAATTGAATGCGCAATAAAGAAAACGGTGTTGATTCTATAAATTCGAGATGGGATCATTTTTGTACAGAATTTAATTTCCTACAAAACCATACCAAGGGTTTTTTTATATTTGGTATTTTAAATTATCTATAACCAAAAAATGAATGAAAAAAAACATTTTTTGACGAAAATTCTTATTTTTGCGAGCGCTAACTGAAAAATGAAGATAAAGGGCTCAAATTTTGACACAATTTTTTTTTTCGTGACTCTCAACGAAATTTTGACATGGGACCGAAAAAAAAAAAAAAATATTTATTTGGCACAGTCTAATAAGTATGTACGTGTCACAGCTGATTAGATGAAATTGGCTGCATTAGCTGACTAGTTTTTATTCTATAATTTGAGATCTGTGGATATTTATTGTTATTTGTTTTGTAAAGATATATTACTTATGTCGGAAAATAGTTCAAATTATGTTTATCTTTTGGGTGCCGTTCATAATAATTTGCCATCACGCAAGCTGCCGAAGAATGGAGATGTTTTTAATTATTTCATGTTTAAGTACAAGATATTAAAGAAAACAATTCGTGAATGTGCTGCCGAGGTTATAGAAGAAGTTCAAGAGATTTGGAGTGTTATGAACATAGCACTTATAAAAAAACAACATGCTATCACAAAAATCGAAACGCTTTTTACAGAATGGAGAAATTTAGATAAAAGTCGATTTAAAAAACATTCTGAGTTTCATCTGTTGAAAATAAAAAAATTTACCAATAAATTGGATGAATTATTTGATATAAGACTCAAAAAAGATATATCTGATAACTCCTGTCCTGAAGAACTTTTTTTTTATTAAAAAAAAAAGTAAAGGCCGGTTAACACCTCTACTAGATGACGTAGAAGATGAGAGTTTTCCTCTTGAACCAATAGAAAATGATACTTATGAACGTGGTAATTATTATAAACTTCGTATTTACTGACAAGACATTAAAATCTAATTTTTCTGAAATATTATTTTTTAAATATCTAATCAGAATGATTTTTTTTCAGTCTTAAGTCAAGCTTTATCTGATACATCTGTTTCTTTTGGAGAATTGAGCGGGTCATCCTCTAGTGTTTGTTCAAGAGCTTCTAAAAAACAATTTCTAATTTTGAAGACGAACTTCCTCAAACTTCGCATGAAAATAAAATAGATGTTATGACTCCGGAATTATCATCAGCTTTAGACAGATCAAATGTCTCTAGCAGAAATGCTGCCTATATTGTTATCGCTGTCGCAAAAAGTTTGGGTCATGATCCTAAAAAAATTAATGTTAGCCATAGGTCAATACACAGAGATCGTAATAATAATAACTCAGCTGTTCAGAATGTAGTGTTACCCTGGGACGGTAAATTACTCCCAGATTGTTGTGGTACCCAGAAAGTTGATAGGCTTCCAATAGTTTTATCCGGACTTAATTATGAACAACTTCTAGCGGTTCCAAAATTGAATAGTGGAGCAGGATTCAATCAAGCTCAGTCGATAGTCGGAGAGTTGAAACGATGGAACGTTGTTAATAATGTTAAAGGAATGTGCTTTGACACTGCCTACGTTAACTCAGGTGTGACATTATTGTACAATTACAATAAAACTATGTGCTCTAAGCCAAAACTTATGCTTTACCATCATTTAGTTTTTCTCATTGATTTTTCGTGTTGATCATTATTGACTGTGTTTAAAGGTGATGAGAATGGAGCAGCAGTATACATTGAGAAAGCTTTTGAAAAAAAAAACTGATCTGGTTTCCGTGTCGACATCATATTTATGAGCTAGTCTTAAAAAGTGTTGCTGAAGTTGTCTGGCCTGTGTCTTGTGGTCCAAGTCCTGCAGTTTTCAATCGATTCAAGCGAGAATGGTCAACGATTGATCAGTCCCAGTATGAAACAGGAATGGATGATCAAAGCGTCAAGCAAATTTTGTGTGAAAAAAACAAGATATTTTGGAATTTATTCAATATCAAATGAAGGTAACCTTAAACAACGAAATGTCATTTTATTTTTATACCACAAATATCATCAACCGATCGATCAAAGTAATATGATTT
Organism: Bactrocera neohumeralis; assembly: GCF_024586455.1. Taxonomy (NCBI): domain Eukaryota; kingdom Metazoa; phylum Arthropoda; class Insecta; order Diptera; family Tephritidae; genus Bactrocera; species Bactrocera neohumeralis. Next base: position 4,177 of record NW_026089979.1, on the reverse strand, counting down.
TTTTTAGGAATTTCAACCTAGAGGAGATTATAAAGAGCTCTTAACTTTGGCTTGTATATTTTTGGGAGAAGATCCACCTCAAGGTATTTCTTTCAAGACTCCTGGATCACACCATCATGCTCGATGGCTATCAAAAGCAATTTACTGCTTAAAAATTTATTTATTTAAAAGTCAATTTAAACTTGCTAAAGTCGAGCTTCCCAAACTAACAGAAATTTGTATTTGTATTGTCGATGTTTATATCAAAGGCTGGTATAACGCATCTATCAGTATCTATGCTCCGTATCAAGATTTTATGTTCTTGAATAGTTTATTAGATTTTAAACGCATAAACGTGAAATTTTCCGAAGCTGCATCAACTAAATTTCTTAGACATCTCTGGTACTTGTCGGAGGATCTTGTGGGTTTATCATTCTTCGATGAAAGAATCCCATCGACCATCAAGACAAAAATGGTTCAAGCAATAACAAATCAATTAAGTACGACAGAAAATACGAGGAAGTTATGTTTAAAACAACACGATTTAAAATCATTTGGCTCAAAAGATATTAGTGATTTTATTACTCAAAAATCGATGATTTTGTTTGAGAATTTCGGTTTATCTACAAGTTTTCTAGATTTACCTGTAGATCAATGGGAATTCGATGACGGGTACCAGGCTTCTTTAGAAACTGTTCGATCAATTAAAGTCGTAAATGATATTGCCGAAAGAGCTGTAGCGTTAATTAATAAATATAATGATAGTCTCACTTGTGATGAAGAACAGAAGCAGTTTTTATTACAAGTTGTTGCTGAACATCGCAAAAAATATCCCAATTGTAATAAACGAAATCTATGTGAGTAATATGTTTAAAGTCATTCGAGTAAAGATCTTATCAGCCTCTTTTATTACATGATCAAAAATATGTTTATCATGATAATATTATGTCAGAGGACATAAGATCTGTTAGAGAAAAGATGTAAGATCTTAACAATTAATGAAACATGTGAATAAGAATAATAAAATACAATAGCTCATCATTTCTTTGCTTAATGTAAGCTTTTTAAGATATTTTGTTTGTAGTAACTATCTATTTCTATTAACATACCAATGATTTTTCATAAAATCGAAGATTTGTTGAATTCTGACTCTAAACATGAATTTTACTAAGCTTTGACACAATAATAAGGACAAAAGCAAAAAAAGATAAAATTAGCATAAAATTCATTATTTAAAAAATAAAAAATATTAACAGCTTAAGAGTATTCACATTTATTAAAGTAAAAAAGTACTTGTTTAGATCATAAACATTCCTAGAAAAATTGATTTAGTTTGTTTTTTTCGTTGGAAAGAAGTTTAATAAGTGTTTATCAATAATTGAAAATAAAAATCATAGAACAAATTGTAATTGAATGAGCAATAAAAAAAACGGTGTTGATTCTATAAATTCGAGATGGGATCATTTTTGTAGAGAATTTAATTTCCTACAAAACCATACCAAGGGTTTTTTTATATTTGGTATTTTAAATTATCTATAACCAAAAAATGAATGAAAAAAAAACATTTTTTGACGAAAATTCTTATTTTTGCGAGCGCTAACTGAAAAATGAAATTTTGACACAATTTTTTTTCGTGACTCTCAAATTCCAAATTTTGACATGGGACCGAAAAAAAAATTATTATAACTGAAGATAAAGGGCTCAAATTTTGACACAATTTTTATTTCGTGACTCCCAACGAAATTTTGACATGGGACCGAAAAAAAAAAAAAATTATTTATTTGTGCCTTCTCTGTATAATAGTATACATTAGGAACCAATGATGATAGCGGAATAAAACTTTACAAAAATACGGCTGCATTAGCTGACTAGTTTTTACTTCTATAATTTGATATCTGTGGATATTTATTGTTATTTGTTTTGTAAAGATATATTACTTATGTCGGAAAATAGTTCAAATTATGTTTATCTTTTGGGTGCCGTTCATAATAATTTGCCATCACGCAAGCTGCCTAAAAATGGAGATGTTTTTAATTATTTCATGTTTAAGTACAAGATATTAAAGAAAACAATTCGTGAATGTGCTGCCGAGGTTATAGAAGAAGTTCAAGAGATTTGGAGTGTTATGAACATACGACTTATAAAAAAACAACATGCTATCACAATGGAGAAATTTAGATAAAAGTCGATTTAAAAAACATTCTGAGTTTCATCTGTTGAAAATAAAAAAATTTACCAATAAATTGGATTAATTATTTGATATAAGACTCAAAAAAGATATATCTGATAACTCCTGTCCTGAAGAACTTTTTTTGTTAGCAAAAAAAAGTAAAGGCCGGTTAACACCTCTACTAGATGACGTAGAAGATGAGAGTTTTCCTCTTGAACCAATAGAAAATGATACTTATGAACGTGGTAATTATTATAAACTTCGTATTTACTGACAAGACATTAAAATCTAATTTTTCTGAAATATTATTATTTAAATATCTTATCAGAATGATTTTTTTTCAGTCTTAAGTCAAGCTTTATCTGATACATCTGTTTCTTTTGGAGAATTGAGCGGGTCATCCTCTAGTGTTTGTTCAAGAGCTTCTAAAAAACAATTTCTAATTTTGAAGACGAACTTCCTCAAACTTCGCATGAAAATAAAATAGATGTTATGACTCCGGAATTATCATCAGCTTTAGACAGATCAAATGTCTCTAGCAGAAATGCTGCCTATATTGTTATCGCTGTCGCAAAAAGTTTGGGTCATGATCCTAAAAAAATTAATGTTAGCCATAGGTCAATACACAGAGATCGTAATAAAATTAGAAAAATGTTGGCGATAGATATAAAAAATAATAATTCAGCTGTTCAGAATGTGGTGTTACACTGGGACGGTAAATTACTCCCAGATTGTTGTGGTACCCAGAAAGTTGATAGGCTTCCAATAGTTTTATCCGGACTTAATTATGAGCAACTTCTAGCGGTTCCAAAATTGAATAGTGGAGCAGGATTCAATCAAGCTCAGTCGATAGTCGGAGAGTTAAAACGATGGAACGTTGTTAATAATGTTAAAGGAATGTGCTTTGACACTGCCTACGTTAACTCAGGTGTGACATTATTGTACAATTACAATAAAACTATGTGCTCTAAGCCAAAACTTATGCTTTACCATCATTTAGTTTTTCTCATTGATTTTTCGTGTTGATCATTATTGACTGTGTTTAAAGGTGATGAGAATGGAGCAGCAGTATACATTGAGAAAGCTTTGAAAAAAAAAACTGATCTGGTTTCCGTGTCGACATCATATTTATAAGCTAGTCTTAAAAAGTGTTGCTGAAGTTGTCTGGCCTGTGTCTTGTGGTCCAAGTCCTGCAGTTTTCAATCGATTCAAGCGAGAATGGTCAACGATTGATCAGTCCCAGTATGAAACAGGAATGGATGATCAAAGCGTCAAGCAAATTTTGTGTGAAAAAAACAAGATATTTTGGAATTTATTCAATATCAAATGAAGGTAACCTTAAACAACGAAATGTCATTTTATTTTTATACCACAAATATCATCAACCGATCGATCAAAGTAATATGATTTTTTTTAGGAATTTCAACCTAGAGGAGATTATAAAGAGCTCTTAACTTTGGCTTGTATATTTTTGGGAGAAGATCCACCTCAAGGTATTTCTTTCAAGACTCCTGGATCACACCATCATGCTCGATGGCTATCAAAAGCAATTTACTGCTTAAAAATTTATTTATTTAAAAGTCAATTTAAACTTGCTAAAGTCGAGCTTCCCAAACTAACAGAAATTTGTATTTTTATTGTCGATATTTATATCAAAGGCTGGTATTAAGCACCAATCAGTATGTATGCTCCGTATAAGGATTTTATGTTCTTGAATAGTTTATTAGATTTTAAACGCATAAACGTGAAATTTTCCGAAGCTGCATCAACTAAATTTCTTAGACATCTCTGGTACTTGTCGGAGGATCTTGTGGCTTTATCATTCTTCGATGAAAGAATCCCATCGACCATCAAGACAAAAATGGTTCAAGCAATAACAAATCAATTAAGTACGACAGAAAATACGAGGAAGTTATGTTTAAAACAACACGATTTAAAATCATTTGGCTCAAAAGATACTAGTGATTTTATTACTCAAAAATCGATGATTTTTTGTTTGAGAATTTCGGTTTATCTACAAGTTTTCTA
>NW_026089978.1:0-25284 GCF_024586455.1 Bactrocera neohumeralis | reverse complement strand
GCCTCGCAGAGGAACGGAGTGAGAATTTATTCTTTTATGAAGTATCGAACATGCTTGCAAACTGTCGTTCAGCCAGAGAACATAAAACATAGAGAAGGTGCAAATTGAATTCTGTATGATGTTCGATTGGACGGCTAACAGAGCTTATAAGATTGAAGCAGAGAACATAAAACATAGAGAAGGTGCAAATTGAATTCTGTACGATGTTCGATTGGACGGCTAACAGAGCTTATAAGATTGAAGTAAGGAATTCACCATTCTCGCTGCCATTTAGCAGATATGAGCACGTTCAATGGCAGAAATATATGTAAAACGACTGAATTCTTGCGAGAATGAGTAAAGAGAAATGCTTTGATGAAAAATATACAAACTCACACAAAGAATGTAAAAGCATTCTCTTAGTAACATATGCATGTATTATATGAACCATTGTCACATAAGTATGCGTGATTATTTTGTGTTATAAGAACCATTGTTTTCCGAAAAATGGTAAAAATTTTATGTTATAAAATTGAACAAAAAATAATTTTCTATAAATTATTATTTCAAAAATGATATTAATTTCGACTATTATGAAATGAACTTAAATGTGCTCATATAAACACTTCCATTCATTCCTTCCATTTCTTAAAAAAATTAATGACCTTCATGAAATATGCATATTCGCATTATTTCGTTATCATTTCCATATTTGTACCAATAGAATTTCTATTGTACATATGTATATTATTTCTTTGGCACATTTGTCTGTATGTTTACGAAAGCAAATGCGAGTCACATACATACATATGTACATACATTCATAATAACAAGTGTCGCACGCTTCTTTCGCATCTCCGTTTTCATGGTCAACCAATGGCCGAAACTTGCGTTTTGTCAAAGAGTCAAGTGCTGAACAAATTGAGCACGACAGACTGCAAGCGACATCTGTCAAATATTAAAATACACACGTTCTTATGGACACAGTTATGTAGTTGTGCAGCTGGCTTAATAACTGTTTTTTTTTTTTTTTTTTTTTTTTTTTTTTTTTTTTTTTACGAGGAGGAAGCATCGAAAGCCTGAACCCATGTCAGTGTGGAACTTTAATCCGAACTAAACCTCCTACTGTCTTGTACCAAACCCCCCGGTACCACCGTCAAGTATTACGTCGGGAGGAAGGTTGAGTATTACTCATACGTACGTGATGGTCCCAATGCATTCAGTAACAAGCTGCATTTACTTGGCCCTACCTCGGTTTGTCTTATACCCCCCTAGTACAGTGATTGTCACCAAAACCTTCTTGTCTGCTCCAGTCATAGTTTGTGTGTCGCGTCTTAGTTGTTCGTTGGAATTTGGAGTAGTCTTCTACGTTGTTGTTCTCCAGCTCTTTGTCGTTTCATGATTTTTGCTGCCACTTCGGACACGGCTTTCCACTTATCTAGTGATTCTACCATTTGAGACACTAGGTTTTCTGGGGTTGGGTCTACCCCGAATGCGTTTCTCAAAGATTGCCTTTCTTCGTCGTATTTCGCACATAGGAAAATTGTGTGCTCCACATTCTCGATGATCTCGCCTCCGCAATAGTCGCATACATCGTTGTCTTCATGATTGAATCGCTTCAAATATGATTTGAAACAGCCGTGTCCAGTGAGAACTTGGGTGAGGTAAAAATCTACTTCTCCGTGCGATCTATTAAGCCATAGTTCCAATTTAGGGATTAGTCGGAATGTCCAGCGGCCATTTCGGCTGTCTTCCCATCGTTTTTGCCAGCGCTTCACCGTATCTGCTCTGGCTTCCTCTTTTTTGGGTTCTGAGCGTTACTATCTCATTTGAACGGTATGTGAGCTCTTTGGCTAAGAGGTCTAGCGGGTGTAAGCCCGCGATCACTAGGGCAGCGTCTTCGGATACCGTACGAAACGCGGAGCATACTCTCAATGCGCATATGGTGTACGTGGAAAATAGGCCGCGTCGGTATGATTTGACTTCAAGAGCTTTCTCCCATATTTGGGCACCAAATAGAGCAACTGACTTTAATACTCCGGCTAGTAGTCGTCTCCTATTTTGTTTTGGTCCACGGGTATTGAGCATTAGCCGGGTTAGAGCTCTGCATATTTTCGTAGCTTTTTCACTTGCATAAGCCACGTGTTCTTTAAACGATAGTCTTGCGTCGAGAACGATTCCCAAATATTTTATAGCTGGCTGTGTGGTTATGCTTACACCTTTCGTACAGAATGTAGCAACTTCTCGGACCTTTCTGCCTGTAATAAGTACGGCTTCGGTTTTGCTCTCTGCCAGAGATAGTCCATTAGTTTCGAGCCAATTGTTAATTTGTGAAATTGTTGTGTTGGTTACCGAAACTATTTCCTCTATATGCTTAGCTATTACCACCACGGCAATGTCGTCTGCAAACCCAATTATATGTACGTTTGCCGGTACTTTGAGTCGTAGTACTCCATCATACATTATATTCCAGAGGAGGGGCCCAAGTACAGATCCCTGTGGCACTCCCCCGGAGATTTTGTATTTTTTGTAGCCCTGGTTTGTGTTGTAGCATAGGGTCCTTTCGTTGAAGTAACTGACTATCAGGTTGTAGAGATATGCCGGTACCGAGAAGTTTTTTAGCGCACTTAGTATACTTGGCCAAGATGCCGTATTGAAGGCATTTTTGACATCGAGGGTTGCAACCATACAATATTTGATGGTGCCACCTTTCCATCTTTTCCCACTAATGGCATTTTCCGCCAGTGTCTTCACAAGGGTCACCGCTTCGATTGTTGATCTTGCCTTCCTAAATCCAAATTGGTTTGGGGATAAGCCGCCGGCGTCGTCAATGGCCTTACTTAAGCGTTGATAAATGATCCGCTCAAGAATTTTTCCCGCAGAGTCCAACATGCAGAGTGGTCGGTAGTGGGACGGGTCTGTCAGAGCTTTGTTTGGTTTAGGCAGTAATATTAGGTGTTGCCTTTTCCAGATTTTTGGGAAACAGCCATTCTGCATGCATAAATTATACAGTGCTCTAAAAGGGTCTATGTTCCTAACGATCGCTGCTTTAAGCGCTATATTAGGGATGCCATCTGGTCCTGAGGCTTTACCTGGGTCAAGCCGGTCGCATGCCTCTATAACCTCTTCGTTCGTTACTTCTGGTAATAACTCTCTTTGTTGCACCACCGCGATCTCTCGAGGTAGTTGGGGTCGGGTCGGGAAAAGAACTGAGACAATTCTGTCAAGGGTTGTTGAGGAAGTAGGCATTTGACCTCGAATGCGTAGTTTTCCCATTACGGTCTTGTATGCGAGACCCCAGGCATTGTTTTCTGCATCGTCACAGAGTTTGAGAAAACATTCCTGTTTACTTTTTTTTATAGTCTGTTTCAAAAGCTTCCTCTTGGCCTTGAAACTTGCTTGTAGAGTGTTGTAATCACAGGTGCCACGAGACCTTTGGTATAAGCGTCTTACTTTTTGGCATTCTTTCCGCAGTTTAGCAATTGAGTCGTTCCACCAGTAAACGGGGGGATGATTATTACGCCGTGGAAGCTTTGACATTGATATGTCGCATGCAGTCTTAATGCGGCTCATAATCAATGCAGTCGCCTGGTTAACCGACCGCAAGTTGTCAGGAAGAGTAGCGGGTCCAAAGGCTTCTTCGAAAAGGTCTGGGTCAAATGTTTTGGGTCGCCATGAACTTCTTGTTAGGGTCTGTAGGTGGAGCCGTGTTTGGGGAGCATTTACCTCAAATATAATGGCATAGTGATCGCTGAAAGTGTACTGATCGCTAATTTGCCATTGCGATCTGCGAACTAGGCTTGAGTTTACAAGTAAGATCGATCACTGATTGTCGGCCGCCTTTGTTGAACGTACATTGGTTACTTGTATTGAGTAGCTCAAGATCAAGGGAAGCAAAAGCTTCTAGTAAGGCTTTGCCCCTACTATTAGTTCTTTTGCATCCCCATTCAATAGCCCAGGCATTAAAATCGCCAGCTATTATCAGTTTAGTTCTACCTCGGGCATCGGTCACAATGCTGTCGATGATATTCTTAAATTCTTCATCATTGATGCTGGGGGGTAGATAGCAACTATATATATGTATGTCGCTAACTTTAGCTCGAACAAAGCCGTTGAAAGAGCATGTAGACTCCATACTAGGGTTACATTTCCATACAGCAGCCTTATTTTTTGTGTCACTTAACCAGTTTACACTCCGCCCGGTTTTGTATGGTTCGCTGAGTAATGCCAAGTCGATCTGCTTTTCAGCGATCGTTTGTTTTAGCAGATCCTGTGCCGATTGACAATGGTTAAGGTTGAGTTGTAATAATCTCATACGACCTGTTGTGCTGCCTTCTTATATACCGGGCATCTGACGCTTCCAGTGAAATGCTCAGTTTCTTTGGATCCTGCCTTCAGGCAGAGTAAACATTTCGGCTTATTGGTGCAGTCCTTGGCCTGATGTTCACCTTCGCCACATCTTCTGCAGATCCTAGACCTATCCTCGTTTGCGCACACTTTCGCTGTGTGTCCATAGTCAAGACACTTGAAGCAACGCTGCGGTTGCCTATGTTCCCGAATACGGCAGATTACCCACCCGACTTTCAGCTTTCTACTTTGTAGAAGCTGTCTAGCTGCCTCAACCGGGAGTTTTATGAGTGCAGTTTGAGTGTCTCCGTACGCTTTTCTTATGCCCTTAATTGCTGAGATTGTCAACTCCTTGTTACCCAACTCTCTTTGCAGAGCATAAAGAACCTCTTCCTTACTGGTGATTTCATCCAAGTCTTTACACTCAAGTAGGATCTCCTGGGTCAACAATTTAACGTTTGCTTGGTCACCAAGGCATTTCTTCATATTTTCGTGCGAGTCTGTTGGTATCACTGTACCGCTTAGTTGTAGCAGCATTTCTCCGCCTTTTGTTTTGCGTATTTTGGTTACCATGTTTCCGAATGCGTTCAAATTAGAGTCAGTCTTAATTTTGCGTAGAATTTCAGCGTAGGTAAGATTCCCATTTTTCGAGATCAATATGGCCTGGGGCTTGGCCTTCGGCAATTTCGTAGACTTTTGGTTAGCTTTCCCAGCTACTATGTTCCACGGCTCCTCCATTGGTTTTAGAGAGCAGCAGTTAGCCTCTTGTGATATTTGCGTGCTTAACTGAGTTGTTGGCAGGGACTTTGTGGTGCCTTGTAAATTGTTGGTATTGGCGTTGTCCTTCATTATAATTGATCGTTTAAACTGACCAATCAGATTTGTTCTCGCCCGGGTTTTTGGCGAATTGAAACATGTTCGTTTCGTTTGTTGTTGAGTCTGCTCCTCGGCCATTGGTTCTTCAGAGCTCTTTGCGCGGCCTCTTTTCGGCTGGGTAATCGGGAGAGATGCCGCCTCTCTAACTTCTCTTGTTGCTTGTTTTTGCAGTTGCGATATTTGGTCTATTAAGTTTCGCATGTGCTGGTTGACATGTCTTTGCTTCTGGCTGTGCGTGAGAGAGATTAGCTCATCTATTAGCACTCCCAGAGCGGAGAGCGCATTCTCTCCTTCGCTCATTGTTATCATCAAATCGCTGCTATTGGTTTTATTTGATGAAGGTATGTTGACTACGCTGGAGTCGTTAGTCGAAGCTAAGCCATTGTCAACAGGAGTTACCTCGCAGGCAGATGGTTTAGCAACTTTAATGCTCTGCAATATAGGCATTGTTGCCAGACGGTCCGGCGATCGGGGAGTCTTGTTGCTCCGAGTGAATGGGCTAACATCCTCCTTATTACCAGTAAAGGTATTTGCCTGTTTGGCTTTAGCTGACATTTCCTCAGCTAGGCCTACAGCAATCCCTTAGTACTGGTGATCACGGAAATTCCTCAGGAATAAATCCCTCGGTGATTTCTTTTAGTGTGGAACGTGGGTTGTGGGATGTGTTGCTTTTGTGGAAGGGAGAGAGAGAATATGCGCTCTTTGCGAATTCTCTTTTCTGTGTACCTTCGCACAAGAAAAAAAAAATAGATATTTAAAATATGTTTTATCACTTACTTCTTTTACACAAGAGCACCTGCTCAGTTCTGTGATTTGTCTTGGGTGATGTGGGCACTGTGTTTTCGCGCACTTGGAAAATAATTTTTGGGTATTTCCACTAGTAGTTGGTGCCATATGCGGAGCACCAGAAAAACACGTCACTTTCACTTCACTTCACTTGTACTACATGTCATGGCTTAATAACTGTGTCCCTAAGAACGTGTGTATTCTAATATTTGACGCGCTCATTGGTTCAGCACTTATGTGATGATAGAAAATCCGAGCTGTGCCGAAAGAAACTAACAAACGATCTCCGATTGTTACCGCTTCCCTTGCTGCTCGAACAGCGTCGCCAACAAGCTAGCGTAAATATGTATGAAGATGTATGAGCGTGCATACATATCGACGCAGATTTTTGCGAGTCACGGAAAAATATTTTAGACAAATATTGTAAATCGACAAGGGCTATGTTGCCACTTTTGTCACTTCTTTCTGTGAAGAATCATCAGAAAGTTGTTCAATTTATGATTTTTAGCTTTTGCCATCGTCGCGAAAAGACGCTTGTGGGCAAAGGCATGCTCGGGGAGATGTTACGGCGTCTGTTTCTATGAATGAAGCGAGGTTGCTTGTGGAATTTGCGCCTGCGTTTATGAATGAAATTGTTATTGCTGTAAAATTTACTACATTTGGGCTTCGCCAATTCGGCCGCCATATTGACTTGCCATGCTTATGCTATTTAGGCAATTGTTGTTTTTGTAGAACAATGTTTTAATTTTTTGTTGGTGACATATTCACATGTGTACGCATATGTATGTTTGTATGCTTATGCATTAGTTGTTCGGAAGTGTATACAAATATATGTACATATAAATATATATGAATGCATGAACATGCAAATTAATGCGCGCGCATGTAATATACGTATGTATGTACTGATAAGTGATAAAATCATGATTTGAATTTCTGAATGCGCACATGCGTATACATAAGTACATACATGCAATCATATGGGTAGATAGTAAGATTAATATGATAGACGATATGTTTATATATTGTTGTGATAAATTCAATTTCTATTACTAAGAAACATAATACAAAAATATTTATTAGTATAGTATATTATGTAAAAATCAAATAAAATTATTGAATATACAAGTCTAAATAGACTGTAAATAGTACTATGCATGCATTCATACAAACCTATACTCATATCATAATTATTACATGCCAATATGGAAATGCCGACGGCAAAACGCAAAAGCATACATACATACATATTTGCATACATTGCGAAAGAAAAAATTGAAGCATGGAAATATCACAACGCTGTTGTAGGGAGTATCATAAGGAGCATGCATACATATGTATGTATATTTATGTCTCTTCATATTCATGAGTATGTGAGAGAGCTGTATTTGTACACATTTTTCGCTGTTAAAAATGGAATATCAAAGAACTTATTTTTCTTCGATATTCCTTGATTGCGCATATGTATGTACATGCTATGGCATCATAAGCCGTACGTATATTATTTCTCTTCATATTCTCTGTTTGAGTATGTGGAGAACTGTTAAAAATGTTAACATTTCACATCGTGAATTCTGAAGTTGTGAGGTGAATTCCTTACTCCAATCTTATAAATTGTTCGACATCGAACCTGCACCTTCTCTATGTTTTAAGTTCTCTGGCTGATGTTCATGAAGCTGTTTGCTGTTCTGATTTCTTCTTGTTTTTATAAATATTTGTAATTTATTGCATTGCCTTCATTTGTGTTTGTTTTGTTTCTTTTGCTTATGCTCTTGTTCTCGGTCTCTTACTCATACTATTACATACATTTTACTACACTATTAGACATTGTAAGGCAATTGACATTCGTTCACCGTTGAGCTTTTTTGTGAGAATAACTACAGTTTTTGTAGTTGTTTTTATTTTATATCTATTATTAGTTTTCTTTTACTTTTGTTATTAATTATTTTTGTTGTTTAATTTAATTACACTGGTAGACACATAATTTGTAAAATCAAAATTCTTAGATGTTTCTAATGCAGTTTGATACCTTGAAGTCAAATCTGAAAATAAAATTTTTCTATCACCCTCAGATATTCTGTAACCTGCGGCTTAATATATTATTTTACAATACTACTGTGATCAAAATGAAAGGTGAATTAATTTTGTTGAAAATGTAACAAGTAATATATTTCCTAATAGGGCTTTGTCCGAAAATGTAATACGAATAAGTTATATATTCCATATGAATACACTATATTGTATAAGTAACATATATAACTACTGAAACATGAAATCCATTTTGTATTATACGTCTTAAATAAACAGTTGAACTGAGAACTCTGCCAACAAAGGTTATGGGCCCAGTTAACCCAGAACACGCGCAAGTTTAATAAAATAGAAAATAATCCGTCGTTCGCCTAAGCAAACTTTTATTAAAAATGAATTCTAATTTCCAAATTGAAAAACTCGGTGAAGAGAACTATGATGTGTGGTGTGTGCAAATGCGTAGTATACTGGTCAATATGGACCAATGGCATATCGTTAATGGTAATATTAAACGATGTGAAGAAAACGCGGAAAAATGGGACCACGATGACCAAAAAGCATTGGCGAACATAATTTTATGTGTTAAACCAACTCAAATTTCTAATATAAAATCATGCAAAACGGCAGCAGAGGCTTGGGAGAAACTTCGAGAAGTGCACATGCCTAGTGGACCGTTACAAAAGGTTTCGTTGTACAAAAAGTTGCTTGGATGCAGTATGTCTGCAAGCCAAAGCATGTCGTCTTATCTCACATCGTTTGTCGAGGTGGTAGATATTAGCCGAGCTCAATATAGAATTAAACGAAGAGTTAAAGGTTATTATACTGCTGTCCAGTTTGCCTGCAGAGTATGAAAACTTCGTAATAGCTATTGAAACTCGTGACAAATTACCATCGTTCAGTGTACTGAAAGTCAAGCTTTTAGAAGAAGGTGCTAGAAGGGAACAGCAAATGAATCAAGAGTCAACGGCGCAACGTTCGTGTTAAAGAAGCAGCGCATACGGATAGTAGCAACAAAACACTTGAAAAAGCAGAAACAAACGCAGACGCAAAATCAAATAACTTCAGAGGAAAATGTTTTGGTTGTGGTATGCGAGGACATACGATTGCACAGTGTAAGCGAAAGACAGAACAGCAAGCCTATAATGATAATGAGCTTTCATATGCTATGTATGCAACGGATGTGGGAGTTAAAAAGGATAAACATGCTTGGTGCGTCGACAGTGGAGCGACCACTCATATGTGCTGCGATATGAACATGTTTGTTTCGTTTGTCGAAAAAGAGGAAAAAATAATGTTAGCAGCCGATAATTTCATTTACTCGAAAGGTGTAGGTACGGTAAAAATAAGGACAAAAGAATGTGCACTAGAATTGCGTGATGTTTTGTTTGTACTCCGTGAGCAAAAGCTATAAAATATAAACATACAGTGTTTTTCAAAGGGTGTTATGTTGAAGTAAAAAGCTTAAAAGGGACAGCTCTACTGAGAGCAAAATTGCAAAATAACTTGTTTCTTTTTTATGCGCAAGCGAATACTTCAAAAATTATGTTAAACAATATGATGTGGCATAACCGGTATGGTCACATAAACTTTGAAAGTTTAAAACAAATCGCCGACAATAATTTGGTGCATGGACTAAATAAAAATGACATTAACACTAAAACAATTTGCATTACATGCAATAAATCAAAAATATGTGCAGTGCCTTTTCCAAAGAAGCATGAAATAGGATCTAAACAAATACTAGAACTTGTGCATACGGACGTTTGTGGTCCGATCAATGTAAAATCAGTTGGTGGCGCAAGGTATTTTCTAACTTTTATAGACGATTTTTCGCGAATGATTTTTGTATATTGTATAAAGCAAAAGAGTGAAGTTTTTGAAAAGTTTAAAACATTTAAAAATCTGGTGGAAAACCAAACGAAGAACAAAATTAAAAAGTTGCGTAGTGACAATGGTACAGAGTACACAAATAATAAGTTCAGTGAATTTTTAAAGGAATGCGGAATTGAAAGACAATTAACTGTGCCATATACTCCACAACAAAATGGGGTGGCAGAAAAAGTTAATCGCACAATCGTCGAGATGGCTAGGAGCTTATTGGTACATGCTGAGTTGGAAGAAGAATTATGGGGTGAAGCTGTTCATACAGCTGTGTATATACGTAATCGCGCGCCTACAAAGTTGTTAAAAAATTCTACACCGTATGAAGCATGGTATCATAAAAAGCCGTCGGTAAAGCATCTAAGAGTTTTTGGTGCTCGAGCTTTTTCGCTAGATAAAACGCATCATTGTAAATTTAGCGCAAAGGGCAAAGAGTATGTGTTCGTCGGATACTCTGAGGTTGCAAAAGCTTATCGATTATATGATAGAGAAACGAGACGAGTGATTATTCGACGCGATGTTAAGTTTATTGAAAGCAATGATACTATCGGTGTGTCCGAATGTGAAAACAGCACTAAAAACAATGTAGATATAGCGACAATAATTATAAACTTAGACAAAAGCAATGAGGAAAACGATCAGGTAGAAGATTTTGTAAGCTGTAATGAAGATGAAGACGATGAAGCTGAAAATGAAAATGAAGCAGAATATGAAGTTCATGACTCAGATAGTGAAATACGTCGAGGGCGCGGTAGGCCAAGATTTGTCCATACAGGGAAGGTTGGTCGTCCCAGAAAGGAATATCAGAAGTTGAACTATCTTCAGTATGGTGAAGATATAGAAACGCCACGTACAGTCAAAGAAGCATTAGCAAGCGAATATTTCTTTGAGTGGGAGAAATCTATGCAAGATGAATATGCGGCATTAGTAGCCAACAACACTTGGTCGGTAGTAGACCTACCGAAGGGTCAAAAAGTAATTGGATCAAAGTGGGATTTTCGTATAAAACGTGATCCAGATGGAAATATCGAAAAGTTCAAGTCAAGGTTAGTAGCAAAAGGTTGTAGTCAGCAACTGGGAATTAATTATTGGGAAACATTTTCGCCAGTAATTCGATACGAAACGATTCGTATGTTACTTGCAATTTCTGTTGAGAAAGAGTTATATTTACATCAAGTGGATATCTCAAATGCATATCTTAATAGCAATCTAACAGAAGAAGTTTACATAAGACAACCGGAAGGTTTTATAGATAGTAAAAATTCGAACAAGGTATTAAAACTAAACAAGGCTATTTACGGCCTAAAACAGTCAGGTAGAGAGTGGAATAATACACTCGATACAGCATTAAAAACTTTAGGTTTCAATCCGTGCAAAAGTGAGCCATGTTTATATGTCAAGCAGCTAGGCAAAGAGTACAGTTACATAGCAGTTTATGTTGATGATTTAATACTAGCATGTCCTAGTGAAGAAGAAATTACGAATATAAAACGCATACTAAGGTCAAAGTTTAAATTACATGATGGTAATACACTAAAGTTCTTTCTTGGTTTCGAAATAGAACGTGAGGGTAAAACAGGTGCGATTTCTGTGTGTCAGAAAAAATACATCAAAGAGTTGTTGAGTGTATACGGCGTGAACTCATGTCGTCCAGTAAGCACACCTCTCGATCCTGGTTTTCAAATAAGCTGTAACGAAAAGAACTGCTCCAAGGTGGACATAACAAACTATCAATCTTTAATTGGATCTTTAATGTATTTGGCGATTTCAACACGTCCTGATATAATGCATGCAATTAGTTTATTGGCTCAAAGAAACCATGATCCTCATTTCGAACATGAGGCTGGCGCTAAGCATGTTCTACGGTATCTATCAAAAACCGTAGATTTAAAGCTTTATTATCACAAAAGTGACAAACCGGTAGAAGGCTACGCGGATGCAGATTGGGCAAGCAACAATACAGACAGGAAGTCATACACCGGCTATTCATTCTTTCTAGCTGGCAGTACATTCTCTTGGCAATCCAAGAAACAAGATGTCGTCGCTTTAAGTAGCACTGAGGCAGAATACATTGCCTTGTGCACAGCAGCAAAAGAAGCAGTATACCTTCGTCGCTTATTGAAGGAAGTAGGTTGCAGTTCCGAAGAGCCAATTTTGTTGAAAGCCGACAACATAAGCGCAATACAAATTTCGAAGAATCCTATATTTCATAAGAGAACCAAGCATATAGAGATAAAATATCATTACATTCGAGATGTGGTTGATCGTAGAGAAATAGAGTTAGAGTATGTTTCAACAAATGAAAATGTATCTGATATTTTTACTAAAAATTTGCAAAAACAAAAACATGTTAAATTTGTAGAAATGCTTGGTCTTAAATATTAACGTCTAGAAATATTTTACTTGAGAAAGAGTGTTGAAAATGTAACAAGTAATATATTTCCTAATAGGGCTTTGTCCGAAAATGTAATACGAATAAGTTATATATTCCATATGAATACACTATATTGTATATGTAACATATATAACTACTGAAACATGAAATCCATTTTGTATTATACGTCTTGAATAAACAGTTGAACTGAGAACTCTGCCAACAAATTTGAATTAATTTATACTTCGCGTGATTTTCGAACTGGTTACTCTTTTTTCTATAAGTTGGTAGTACTGTTAGTGACATCTATGCTAAATTTCACGTCAACATATTCATACGTATTTGAGATACGCGTCGTTTTGTGAAGCTGAATTCTTCGATTTTTACTATGTCTGAATTTATTAAACAATAAATATAGTTTAAATTAAAAAACACGCTTTTAACCCTTAACAACCCACAAGTGTCTGACGGACACACTTTTAACTTTATTTTCATATAAAAGCTAAAGTATTTATTTTCGGCCAAGAGTAATTTTATCTATTTTATCCGCAAGGTTTTAAGAACCGAAACGTCTAATTAAAACAGGTTTCACATGAATAGTTTAAAATTGATAATTAGTATACCAAAATTGTAGCATATCAACCCACATGTGTCTAATGGACACAGTGAGATTTCGAATGATTTGAGAATGAAGGAGAGTTCTTCATGCATATCTATTTTGCACCATATGGCAGCTTGGAGGCAAATGCAACTCTGATTTGAATTTGAAAGATAATCGGAGAAATAATAGAACCAAAGGAAACCGACGGAAAACCAACATTCCTCCATACATTTCACAATATCTTTAATTAAATCGATTTTTTCGTCATACTCCATTTTCTAAAATATTTATATTTTATTATGTATATTTGTATACATATTTGCAAATTACTTACCAAAAGATGAAATTAAATTTTTTAAATATATTCAAAATATTAATTTCAAAAAAAATATACGCAAATGCAGCTATGTATTACGAAAGAAAGACCACGAATGCCAAAAAACGTCGCAGCGAACTGTTACGAATAAGAACACAAAGCGAGTTGCTGAACACTGGAAACTCGGCGCGATTCTTCTCCCCTCGTCGCCCCCTCGCCTATGAACTAAGAGTTGCCGCAACAAAAGTTGCCGTGTGTAATAGGCGAGATTCTAAATTCTGGAAATTTTAATAACTGAGGATTTTAATTTGTGAGCGCTTGTCTAAGTAATAGCTAAGAAACTTACATCGGGTGAGGAATTCGACAGCGAAGATGAGCATTTTGCAGCTGACAGTTGTTCTGAAAGTGAAAGTAATGCAACAGAGTCAGCATCTGAATGGGAAGATGAACAATTATGGAGTGAGAGTGATGATATACCACTGAAACTGAACCTGAAAAACAAAGTCGCACTCCCCGGCACAACATAATTGCAGGTGCTCTTCATAAGGTGATTCTTCCTCCCGGGCGCAATATAATAGATCCAAAAACAGCTTTAATCTCTTTTTCAACGATACTGTATTAGAAATTATAGTGAAACACACCAATGCTGAAGCGGACATAGTTTCACAAAAACAATGGAAAAGAACTGACAAAATTGAAATGCAAGCATTTATAGGACTACTATTGACTATAGGTGTTAATAAACAGGGTGGTGTGGATTATAGAGAAAACTGGGACCCTATATTTGGAAGTCCCATATTTCGTGCTACAATGGGAAAAAACAGATTTGCTTCTTTGCTCCGATTCCTAAGGTTTGATGATAAAAATACTAGGTCTCTCCGAAAGTCAAGAGATAAACTCGCTCCACTTGAAGAATTATGGGAGTGTGTGAATCAAAACTTAAAAAAAATGTATTTACCAGGAGAAAACCTTACAATTGATGAGAAGCAGAAAATTTGGTGGACTTGCGACAGTAAAACTAGTTACCCTCTATTTGGCATACCATACCTGGGAAAGGAAGGACAAAATAGGGCGGACAATTTGGCGTTCAACGTAGTCAATCAGCTATGTGAACCATACTTCGGAACTGACAGAAAAGTTACTTTTGATAATTATTTTACAAGCCTGAATGCTGCAACATCCTTGGGTCAAAATGGACTCACAGTGGTTGGAACAATAAGAAAAAATAAGCGTTGTATACCTCCAGCTTTTCAACCCAATAGAAGCCGTCGTCGAATCTAATCTGTTTGGTTTCTCTAAAAATATGACATTGGTATCTTACGTACCGAAAAAGAACCGTGTTGTTATTCTCTTGTCTACGATGTATCATAGTAAACAAATAGATTCGCGTAATAAAAACAAACCTGAAATAAATTTGTACTACAATTCCATCAAGGGAGGTGTTGATACACTTGACCAGATGATTCATGAATACACAGTTCGACGTAAAACAAACAGATGGCCGGTTGCTTTTTTTCAAAATGTTATAGATGTTGTTGGCACCGCATCGCTTATTATATGGAAAAATTTATACCCTAATTGGAACAAGCAGAAAAAGAATATACAAAGGAAACTTTTTTTACGAGAAATCGTAACTGAACTAGTGACCTCTCAAATACGGAGACGGCACAAGAAAGGATTGTCAAGTTATCATTTAGCAGCCATTAAAGACGTGGTACGATCAGATCTAGGATCATCATCTAAGCAATCATTTGAACCTGTGGCAAAAAGAAAGAAGCGTTGTCACATTTGCCCTTCGAAAATATTCAGAACTTCTAAACAGTACAGAACATTCTATAAAAACAATTCTTTGTAATATGTGTAAAGAAATTAATATGTAATGGAATAAAATATAACAACATAAAAGTTAATAAAGTTAAGTGCATTTTACTGTTTAATAAGTTTTTTGCATTCAAAATGTCTTTGTATTCTTTCAAATGCCTTAGAATTAAATAGTGTGTCCGCTGGATACTACTGGTTAGTTACGTTACAAAGGCATACTGGGTTGTTAAGGGTTAAAACATATCAAACTAAAAAGTGAAAAATAATTCCTGCATTATTGTGAGAAAAGCGTGGAATGCTCGATATACTTATGACCAAGCACCCAAGTGAATTATTTTTCACTTTTTAGTTTGATATGTTTTAAAAGCGTGTTTTTTAGTTTTTTTAAACTATATTTATTTTTAATTTTTTAGTTTGATGTGAGAAACCCCAAATTTGTTAAAATATGAACTATGACATGTAGTATGGGTTAAGTAAATCGATAATTAGGCAGCATTTAATATCTACTCGTAACCTTTCATTGACTTATTGTTATATTATTTGCGATCAAGTTCTATTCACGACTTTACGAATTATTACTTCATAATCGAATCATTTCTTCTAAAGCTTCAATGTTACATGGGGTTTTACCTGTCAACTTTGAACAGTCTAGTTCTTCAATTCGAGCACCGTCCAAAGATCTACAACGACTAAGTGCTGCATAAGCTTGTCCAGCAGCACACAGTCGAGAGCCCAGATAAATTACTGCATGATCTACATATATATCGTATATTTATAAATATACGTTCTCTGGTACAACCTTCAATCTTATGAACGGTCGACGCCCAACTCAGTATGCTATTCAAATGTCACCAAAACTAGTTTTATATAGATGTTGCATACTTTTAAGTGCATCTTTTTGGAGAGGTGCTTAAACTTACTATCGCCTTCCTACAGTGTCGCTCAAATATTCTAGGTTTCAGCACCACTTAAAAAAGTGCGATAATGCACCATCTCATACTGCAGCAGCACGACAGTGAACTGAAAATGGCGTCGTGAATCTTTCTACATAAACATTTGTAAGAAGGTAGCGACATAACAAGACAACACAGCTGTCCATTTTGCATGTACACAATTTCGTTGTGGCCATACTAATACCTTTCATTTCAATGAAATTTTAGTATTTTGTTCAAAGTGAAATTTTTTATGCAAAAAATAAGAAAATAGGTAAATTTATTTGTTTTAAATTATCAATTGTTATTACAAATGATATAATAGAGCTATTTTATGCTTTTATTTGTAAAATAACGCCAGGTTTGTTAGAGCTTTGAATAATTTCACATTTTACATATTAGTGGCATCACCACTCTACCTCATCTCTCTACTGTCAACTCTACTGTCGTCCTACTGTCGTTGGCAAATATAAAAATATATTGAACTTAGCGAGCGCGACAACTGTCGGCCAGCAGTCATGTAACTGTGTCCTTAAGAACGTGTGTATTTTAATATTTGACAGATGTCGTTTGCAGTCTGCCGCGCTCATTGTGTTCAGCACATTAGGCTGATTTACCTTCGTGTAACTTCTGGCTATTCAGCAAATTCACATGACCACTCCGAGCAGTAGCCAGTACGTCAGGCACTCATTCCGGAACACAAAAAACGTTACCAGTGAACCTCTAGAACTAATGAAAGATGAAACATTCGGAGTGGAGTGCCTTTAAAAGAGTTGTTAAAAATTTTCTTGGAAATGTGAAAGCTGACAATTAATTACAAATAATATAACAACAATATATGTATGTATTTACCGCTGTTTTTTTTAAACAAAAATCCTCATAGCAAAAAAACTATGGGTGATAGGAGAATCTTTAGCTGTTTTCTGCATTTGTGGCAATTTTTACACAATAAACACTTTGTTCTGCTCATGTCACAAAAAACAAGTGGACCAGTGTTATTGTTTTAATTCCTGTTAACAATTGTCGATTATTATTATTTTCGCCCGGTCCGTCTAGACTGCGCCAGTTACAACTTCTAACGTTATTATAAAATTAACCGAACACCATGATGATTGTTTAGGAACTCTTTATTCATTCAAACTTAAAACTCACTTAAGCTAAAAAAAGTAATAACATTATTCAGCATATTATTAAATACATTTCAAAAAACGCTGACTCGTGACATTCGGTATCTAATACATGCCTCTGTGGCATGGTCGTCTTGAAATTACAATTATTAGGGTAGTCATACATATAAGCAAATCTTTTGTTTAACACATATTAAACACTAAGTTTTACAAATTGTTATAGCCTTAAGGTTAGGTTCCAGCTCTCAAGAAAAAAAATTCCTTATTTCTTAAACTGTAGTCAAGTAAATTTGACAGCAGGTTACGCATTGTGAATGATGCACATTCGCAGAGCAAGAGAAAATAAACAAAGAAAATATACTTATGCGTGTAAGTATATAAACATTTTCCTTGCGATTTAAGGAATGTGGTGGATAATTGGTAAGTTTTATACAATATTTCAAATGAACTATATTTCATAATAATGATTTTAACTAATTCCGGATGACTTTAATGATTACTTCGAATTTCCTTCAAGAAACAATTGTTGATTTCGAGTTTCTTCGCAAAACCAGCGTTGCTAATTCGCATTTTATTGAAAAAATGTATTACAATTTAGTATATTTATTAGTATATTTATATTTAGATTTCTTTAGAGCTGCATACTAGCACAAGAAAATTTACCGCAGGAATCTTTCTTGACTATTTTTTAAGCGTTTTTTTATATGAAGTTTTTACATTTCTTGAGAGCTGGAAACTACCCTTTATCCCGCACATTATATAATATAAACATATGTACGTACATGCATATATGTAATTTTATTCGTCGCATCGGGTCATGCTATCTCTTTTTGGAAAGTTCATTTCACGCGCTAACACGTGTTTGATTGATTGTCGTTTCTTTTAAGTCGTTCGTGAGTTATAGCGTCGCAAATATGGAGCAAAATAAAGAGAAAATACGGCATATTTTACAGGACTATTACGATAAAGGCAAAAATGCATCTCAGGCCGCCAATTTTGTTTGTTTGTGCAGTTTATGGACCCGATACAGTTTCCATTTCCACCGCACAACGATGGTTTCAACGTTTTCGTTCTGGTGTAGAGGTGGTCGAAGATGCGCCACGCTCCGGGAGGCCTGTCGTCGAAAATTGCGATAAAATCGCTGAATTGATCGAAAGAGACCGGCATAGTATCAGCCGTAGCATCGGTCAAGAGCTGGGCATGAGTCATCAAAAATTCATTTCAATTTCAATAAAAATACCGCAAGACTTTTTGACAACACATTACTTTCATAGTACAATTATCAGAATGTTCTGATTTACAAATATACTGAACAATTTCTTGCATTTTGAAACTCTTTGTAAATTATTACATTTTGCTATCTTAGGATCTAGAGTAATTTTACCATGCTTCTGAGCTAAAGGGTATGCATTAAATAATCTACATTTAGTTTCGAGTATTGGGTATTTGTAAATTGTAATTATAGCCTGTTCTAAATAACAAATATGAGTATCAGAATATTCCAATATATTGATTAGAGGAAGATCCAACTCCTCATGGTTCATTAATTCATGCACGTCATTCAAATTAAGTGTGCCAGAGTAAAAATTTTTATTTTTCGCGAAATTAATAGTATTAGTTATTGTTTGTACTCGTAATTCGTTATAAATTTCTCCTATTATTAAATTATCATTTATTGCTTTAGGATCGAGTGTTTTAAGAATTCTTTCAAACTGGGAATTAATGCTGTTTTGTTTGTTATTATTTTTTATTAGCATATTAATTGAAGTTTTTATTTCGATAAGGTCGTCATGATCTGGTGTACCAGTTATACTCGTACTATAAATTTAAGTACAGAACCAAGAAAGTTAAGATATCTTTTGGGTATAGATATTTGGCTTAAGTTGATTTTTTAATGTTTCTATTTTCTTAATTAATATTTTTGTTTCGGGCTTTTTTTCTAAATTATAAGAAGATCTCATTATGTCTTCATATGCCGCAAGTATTTTTGATAAATTTGAAATATGATATAGAAAAGAACTATTTTTATATATATATACGGGGTTAATTTCAACGAGAACATATTTTTGTTACTTAAATCTATTATATTGTCGCATAATGCGATAGGGAAAAGTGAAAAAAAAATTATTCCGTACATGCCTTTACTCTTATGCTATCCTTATGGATAATCCGTCCTTTATTATGATTTGTTTTTGTTGTTCGATGTCGGTTATGTCGTCAACCATGTTATGAGTTAGAACGATAGAGGCATTGGGAAATGTATTGATAATGTCATTTTCGACGTAAAATAATACTTGTTCGTCTATTTTATAGCGTTTACTACTTTTGGTTTTAGTCGGGATATTCTGGTTTCATCTCATTCTGCATTTCATTAACGATGTTCCTAATTTTTTCGTCTTGTAGCTGAACACTAAACAACCAATCTGCCTTGTCGATAATCATCTAGGAAATTTTGAGATCGGCGGATCACACGAAATAGATGTGTGCCTCTTCATAAGGTGCACGGCTCAACGCATCGACATGAGCCATACGAGCACCTGGTCGATGTAGAATCTCAATGTCGAATTCTTGAATTCTCAACCACTATCGGGCAATGCGTGGTATGAGCTCTCGTTTCTCCATCGGTTTTCGTAGAGCATTGCAATCGGTGATAACTTTGATCTCCTTTCCGTATATGTAGTATTTGAATCTTTCCAAAGATTCCACGATCGCTAACGCTTCGAGTTCATAGATGTGGAAACGTTTTTAGTTGTCCGTAGTGGAGCGACTAAAGTATGATATCGGGCGCAGATGTCCATTCTCGGCTTGCAACAAAACGATCACAAGGCCGATAGAGCTTGCGTCTGTATATAGTTCGCGTTCGGTTTTGATGCGGTAGCTGACCATGGTTGGTTTCGATGATAATTAGATTTTGAGTTCGTTGAATGCTGACTCTTGCTGATGTCCCCATGCGAATTCGATGTCGTTGCGTAGCAATTTGCGTAACTGCTCAGAAATAATGGAATAACCAGCGTACTTCAGTAACATTTCTAGGCTGTAGAAAATTTACGATAGCGTTGGTTTTCACGTTACCCGGACTGATGCCTTCGGGATTTAACTGTTGTCCCAAAAATGTTATCGTTTGCGTGAACAACACACATTTGTTAACGTTGTGCATAGTACTCGGAGTATACGAGAAAGCTTTGTGTACATTTCGTTGAAGGAGTTGCTGCCAACTAAGTTGTCATCCATATAATGCAGCATGTCGCCCGTCTCCACTCGTCTTTGGATTTCTGTTATGAGTTTATTAAACACAGCTGGTGCATTCTTTAGCCCAAACGGCATGCGTTTGAACTCGTATAGGCCATCTGTTGTGATAAAAGCAGTGTATTTTTGGCTATCGGATTCCATTTCGATCTGATAGTACCCACTATTCAAATTGAGTGACGAAAAGTATCGGAAACGTTTTGCTTCATGTAGCCGTTCTTCAATATTGGGGACTGGAAAATTTTCTTTCTTTGTCATCTTATTAATTCGTCGGTAATCGATACATAACCGATCACTTCCATTTTGCTTTTTGACTAAAACCACGAGGCTTGCGTATTCGGATGCCGATTTCGTAATAATATCACGCTCAAGTAATTCTTCAATCATCTTATTGACAATATCATATATAAGGCGCTTGAAAAACGGTGCGATTGCTTTCAAGTTCGATGTAACTTGAACTTCGCCAGTTTTGATAATATCTTTCAGCCTACTAGAGAAAACATCGGCATAGCTTGCAAGAAGACTTTGCATCTTATTTCGTTCTGCTTTATGGCTGAAATTAGACATTAGTTTGGAAAAATTTCTCTCAGTTATTACCGTCGTTTGTTCTGCTCGTCTGCTTCCGAATATTGTGCGACCATTTTCAACTTTCAGCGTAACGTTTGCGTTGATGATAACATCTTGACCTAATAAAACGTCTTATTCTAATAACTCGTCATCAGCTATGTAGGCTTGCGTCTCGATGTTGATTCCGTCGATGGTGATGTCTATGGTAATAGCCTCCGTGATCGTACGCACCCCTTTAGAAATGTCTTATACTTGTAAGCGGCATTTTACGGCTTTATTGTCGATGCGTTTGGCTATTGATCTGCGAATGATACTACATTGGCTGCCGGTGTCGATGAATGCGATATATGGTTGCGCTTTTATGTAGACTAATTTCTTGAAACATTCGTCAAGTCGTCGTAACGCTACTGTCGTCTTTTCGCAATTTCCTCCGTTTGGATGAACTTCGTTACACGTTATACAGCGATATCGTTTCTGCGCTAATGGACATTTGCTGGAGAAATGTCCAGGTGCGTTGCAATTGTAGCATTTCAATTGTGCTTTAAATTCACCATTTTGTTTCGTTGACTCAGCATATTTTCTGTCATTGTTGTCTCGCTTACTTGGTTGATATACTTGTAGCTCACTTAGCCCTCCACGATTAATGGAATTGACCTCGATAGTATTTTACGGCTTTATTGTCGATGCGTTTGGCTATTGATCAGCGAATGATACTACATTGGCTGCCGGTGTCGATGAATGCGATATATGGTTGCGCTTTTATGTAGACTAATTTCTTGAAACATTCGTCAAGGTTGGTTGCACCAAGTCGTCGTAACGCTACTGTCGTCTTTTCGCAATTTCCTCCGTTTGGATGAACTTTGTTACAAGTATACAGCGATATCCTTTCCGCGGTAATGGAAATTTGCTCTAGAAATGTCCAGGTGCGTTGCAATTGTAGTATTTAAATTGTGCTTTAAATTCACCATTTTGTTTCGTTAATTCAGCATATTTTCCTTACTTGGTTGATATACTTGTGGCTCACTTAGTCCTCCACGATTAATGAAATTGTCCTCGATAGCATCTCTCATCTATTTCATTGTTGTGAACTTCATTACTGCAATGCTTTGTTGGAGTTCTCTATCTTTTAACCCAGCTCTTGCATATCGTATAATGGCTGCCTCACTCAGTTTATAACGCATACCTAGTGCCGCCACTCGAAAACAATATTATTTTACGACTTCTTTTGGTTTCCTCATTGCATTGGCTATCACGAAATGAGTTTCCGCCTCGTCTCGGTCTGAACCAAATTCGTGTCGTAACACATTAGCAAAATTTTCCCAAGTTGTGTGGAATATACTTTTATTCATTTTATTTATACGGTTGTATATTTATATCTATAATAAAAAGGGGGACAAAATTATTCACACACTTTTGTTTAACAAGAAAACTTATAATATAATAAAAAAATTAATATTTGGTGGGCATACCCTTTTGTTTCAATACATTTTTAAGTCTATTTTGCATAGAATGAACTAATTTTTTTGTCACACTGGGCTCTATATTTTGCCATTCGTGTTGAAGAACTTCTTTTAGTTGAGATTTGCTGGTAATATTTTGCTTACTCACACGCCTACCGAGTTCATCCCACAAATGTTCTATAGGATTTAGGTCTGGAGACTGTGGATGAGTCGGAAGAATATGAGGCACATTGTATATGATCCACTTACGCACGTCATGAGCAGTGTGTTTGGGGTCATTGTCCCGTTGGAAATAAAAGTGTTCCCCAAGGTTTAGCTTTTGCGCGAGTTAACAAACTGTTGTTTGTCGAGTAAGATAGTTTTGTTATGCTTATCAGTTTTTCGTTATGGAATTCTGTCTGTTGTGTTTATAATGCGGAAATTTTATTGTTTGTTTAGGTTATGTGTGAAATTTACTTAGGCTACCTTCAGCGTCGCTAACTCCCCTCCTCCTTAAAATAAAGCGTCCTCGCTACTTTGCTGCTAATTGCTGTTATTGTAAGCGGCTCATTTCGATCTCAAATAACTTATCGACCGGATATAGACATATTATTCCAAGAATGCTCATAATCTGTCAAGATGTGACCGTTTTCTATGATTTGGAGTGGAGCGTTATTTTCGTGAATTGTTTTACATCGTGCTGATTTATCGTTTAATAATAGGTTGTCAAAAAAGTCTTGCGGTATTTTCGCTAGTTGGCGCTGATAGCGCTTAGTTCTAGTTTTATTCGTCGCTTCGGGTCATGCTATCTCTTTTTGGAAAGTTCATTTCACGCGCTAACACGTGTTTGATTGATTGTCGTTTCTTTTAAGTCGTTCGTGAGTTATAGCGTCGCAAATATGGAGCAAAATAAAGAGAAAATACGGCATATTTTACAGGACTATTACGATAAAGGCAAAAATGCATCTCAGGCCGCCAATTTTGTTTGTTTGTGCAGTTTATGGACCCGATACAGTTTCCATTTCCACCGCACAACGATGGTTTCAACGTTTTCGTTCTGGTGTAGAGGTGGTCGAAGATGCGCCACGCTCCGGGAGGCCTGTCGTCGAAAATTGCGATAAAATCGCTGAATTGATCGAAAGAGACCGGCATAGTATCAGCCGTAGCATCGGTCAAGAGCTGGGCATGAGTCATCAAAAATTCATTTCAATTTCAATAAAAATACCGCAAGACTTTTTTGACAACACATTACTTTCATAGTACAATTATCAGAATGTTCTGATTTACAAATATACTGAACAATTTCTTGCATTTTGAAACTCTTTGTAAATTATTACATTTTGCTATCTTAGGATCTAGAGTAATTTTACCATGCTTCTGAGCTAAAGGGTATGCATTAAATAATCTACATTTAGTTTCGAGTATTGGGTATTTGTAAATTGTAATTATAGCCTGTTCTAAATAACAAATATGAGTATCAGAATATTCCAATATATTGATTAGAGGAAGATCCAACTCCTCATGGTTCATTAATTCATGCACGTCATTCAAATTAAGTGTGCCAGAGTAAAAATTTTTATTTTTCGCGAAATTAATAGTATTAGTTATTGTTTGTACTCGTAATTCGTTATAAATTTCTCCTATTATTAAATTATCATTTATTGCTTTAGGATCGAGTGTTTTAAGAATTCTTTCAAACTGGGAATTAATGCTGTTTTGTTTGTTATTATTTTTTATTAGCATATTAATTGAAGTTTTTATTTCGATAAGGTCGTCATGATCTGGTGTACCAGTTATACTCGTACTATAAATTTAAGTACAGAACCAAGAAAGTTAAGATATCTTTTGGGTATAGATATTTGGTATAAGTTGATTTTTTAATGTTTCTATTTTCTTAATTAATATTTTTGTTTCGGGCTTTTTTTCTAAATTATAAGAAGATCTCATTATGTCTTCATATGCCGCAAGTATTTTTGATAAATTTGAAATATGATATAGAAAGGAACTATTTTTATATATGTATACGGGGTCAATTTCTACGAGAACATATTTTTTGTTACTTAAATCTATTATATTGTCGCATAATGCGATAGGGAAAAGTGAAAAGAAAATTATTCCGTACATGCCTTTACTCTTATGCTATCCTTATGGATAATCCGTCCTTTATTATGATTTGTTTTTGTTGTTCGATGTCGGTTATGTCGTCAACCATGTTATGAGTTAGAACGATTGAGGCATTGGGAAATGTATTGATAATGTCATTTTCGACGTAAAATAATACTTGTTCGTCTATTTTATAGCGTTTACTACTTTTGGTTTGATTACATTTTTTAATATGTCCAATTGCTCAGTCTTAGTGTTAAAGAAAAGTGTATGTCTACTGTAATAAAAAATATTTTGCGATGATATTTGGGCGTGGTTCCCATCTGATTGTTTTATGATAATTTGATTTTTAAAGCAATTTAATGGTTGTTTTACTCGTTAGAATTTTTGTATAGGGGAGCTTTGTGCTGAATGTTGGGATTTATCAGAATCAGATGTGTTATTAATTTGTTGACGGGAAAGTGCATCGGCAACAACGTTCTGATGTGCAGGTTTGTAAGTGATTTTAGCACCATATTCTTCGATGAAATTTTTCCATCTTTTTATATTTGTATTGGGGTTATTTCTGATATGGCAAAAATTAAGGAATGATGATCGGTGTATATAGTTAAGTCTGCTATGCCATATGTATAAGTAATTTCGGAGTTTCTGTAAGGACCGCACAATTGCGAGTAATTCTTTCTCATTTGTAGAGTAATTCTGTTCGGTTTGACTAAGTGTTCGGGAAATAAATGATATTGGCTTTTTATTTTGTGAGCTCCTATTGCAAAGTTACTAGCGTCTGTGGCCAATTCAAAGGGTTTGCTGAAATTCGGTTGGAAAAGTTCAACCTGAGCTTGAAGTTCTTCTTTTATTCTACTT